>NC_081558.1:116874984-117174984 GCF_022355385.1 Mustela nigripes
CATGGAGCCCCGCATCGGGCTCTCTGCTCAGCGGGGAGCCTGCTTCCCCTCTCTCTCTGCCTGCCTCTCTGTCTACTTGTGATTTCTGTCTGTCAAATAAATAAATAAAATCTTTAAAAAAAAAAAAAAAGAATAATGAGAGAATCAGAAAGTTGTTCACCTGATGATCTAAAGCACCATGGAGGGATGATTTAGCATTTAGGATTAAGAGAAATTAATCCATTTCATTTTATAAGTTGCTAAGTCAAACTTTGTTGCATTTTTACATGTCTATTTTTCTACCCTCTTAGAGAAGCGGTCAGCAATTTTCTCACTGCCCTCAGTTTGCAAAGAAAGAGCAGGAATCAACAGCAGGTCCCTCATCCTGCGATCTCTGGAAATATCTGGGCCGCCCTCAGAATCGCTCTCTCTCTGATGGACCAACCGGAACTCTTCCAGGCAGCTAATCTCGGCGACCTGGATGTCCTCCTACGGGCTTTCAACTTGGATCCTTGAAGGAAAAGAAAGCAATTAAAAATAATAAATCCTTGTCTGTGTGATTGTACCGAGAAATGCAAAACTATTTTATTATGAATTCAAAAAAAGAAAAAAAAGGACAAACCAGACGTCCAAAAGGCCATGGTGAGATAACACAAGGGAATTCCTACAGACAATGCCCAGGCTCTGTTCAGATTCAAAAGCACAAAATGTTCTATATAGCGTCAAGGTTGGGCTCAAAAGAAGAACTGAGAGACACAAAGACAAACCAAGATGAAATAACGGTGTGTGAATACTCTTCCCGACCTGCAAGCATACTCAAAACATGTCCTGTGGGGGGTTTTGTCCCCATTCGCAGCCGATACATATCTAAGGAACTTGCTCATGGGACACGTGGAGAAAGGAAGCACTGCCTCTGATCAGGGAATTCTGACTGTTTCTGAACTATCCCCCGCAACTCTCCCTTTTACAACATAGATAGTTCGGGTCAAGGTGCATGCACATATATTAACTCTTGACTAAAGAGAGGCGTTGCTTAAACCTGTTCCAATTTTAACTTTTACTGTAGCCCTTCGATTCCAGAGAGGGAGCTTTGCTGGCAAAAGCGGTTTTTGCACTAGAAATTTTTGCTGTTCCCAATCAAAACTTTTCTGGGACTGTATATATGCACTTTAATATCTTATTTATGCCTTGCTGGAGTTTTGTTTCGTTGCTCCAATTTTTAACTTAGGGGTGAAAGACTTGAGAACTCGGCCTTGCTAGATCAATGGACCAAATAAAAATTCCTGAAAACAGTTTTTCATAGTGTAGAGTTTTGAAGGAGTTTTTCTTAAAGCAGGTATGACATAGGGTGTAAATAGGTCAAACAGATTTTACTCACATGCTTTTCTGGGATTGTATGAACTTAAGCAAAGGAAGACGTACTGTCCCGTCATGCATTCTCTGCAGGGAGGAATTTTGATGATAACGTGATTTCTATGGACTTAACATTAACTTGCTTAAATGTCATATTTTACTTGCTTTCTAACTGCCCTGCACACCAATATATTCCTTTTAAACCATTAATATTTTAAATAGTATTTCGTAAGAGTGATACATTTTTTCCCTAAAAATTAAGTGTTTTCTTAGTTCCATAATAATCTGCACTGCACAGCCTTTTGCATTCTAAGTGATAGAAGATCAATATTTTCTAGCTCAATCTCACTGAATGTCAGAGGTTTACTATGAAAGATGCATGCCTTTTGGCTCTCATTTTGAATATTTATCAAGTATCAGGAATTTTCTGTTGGTGGTGGTTTTATTTAATTGACACATTCTGCTCACTTCTTAATGGTGTGTTGTGCCTGTTGGGGCTTGGTGATTATTTGGAATGACATCATTTTTTTAAAGAATTAAAAAAGTTGTTTGCAAAATGCTGACAAAAATATAGTATTGCCAGTGTCCAATTCTAGCAACTGGTCCTGGTAAGTGGTCCCATTCTTCTTTGTCTTTTCTCCTTCCTTCCTCCAGAATCTTCCCCAAAGCAATCCAATCCCAATTTTTTCCTCACGTTCTTTGGTTAATAGTAGCTGGTTGCTCTCATGATGATAGTTACCAAGCAAACAGCATTTGAGTCAAGACAGTTTAACTGACTGGGGAGTTAGCTTCTCCTGAGGGGAAAAGTGCAGGTAGAAATCCTCTCCTCTGTTACCTCAGAAGTCCCTCCGGTAGGAAGGGACCTCAAGGAACCACAAAACCACAAGTCCTTGAGGTTTACGTACATTATAACAACAGAGAGTTTTTTTAAGCTTATAAGGACAAAGAGTTTATCAAGTTTATAAGGACAAAAGAGTTGAGGGCCCAATGGTGTGCCAAGCTTTCGTCTTTCTTGTTGAAGCTCACTAGGGCAAAGGTGATGCCCCCAGCTGGACAGCAGGAGACAGAGACAGTAAGGCATTTCACCATTGGGCAGTGGTGACAACCCAGTCTTTGCATACTTCCCTCCAGTCTCAGAAGCAAACAAAGCTGAACAAAATTTTCAAGAATATTGTTTAGAATTTTAGAATCTTAAAATTCAGTCGAGGAAGGACTTTGAGGCCAGCCTCTAAGTTCATGGCAGTTGGCTGCTTAGATATCCCCAATAGAAGAGCATCCATTTTCTGCGCATTCACTGGCTGGCAAGCTGCTTTGCATCCGTCCTAGTCCACTAGGAGCCTCTGAACACAGGATTCAAACACAGGTTTCTGTTATGATGCCGTTCTATACTTTCAACAGAAACTGAATTTGCAATATTAACATGACGTCAGCTAACAATTTAAAACCTAACTATAGGGTAAGTGCAGGATACTTTAATTTGATTGTTGTTAAGTGGTAGAAAATTTTGCAGCCCAAGTTGTATTTTGCTGTCAGAATACAAAGTGACTTCAGAGGAGAGTAGATAATTTTCCATTCCCATCATAATGTGATAATTTGCAGAACATTCAATAGGACTTTCTCCAGTATGCCTAGAGTCTATCAGAACCAAGATTTTCATAGTGGTTGCCTCTCAGGAAGTGCAGAACTCTTGCCCAAGATATTTTTCAACGATATTTTTAAATAAAATTAAGTAAAAACAGTTACTAAAAAACAAGTGAAAGTTTATAGAAATCAGAGCACCACCAAAAATTAGTAAGATGATAGAACAGTCTTTATTGTATACATTGTTAAGTATACACACATTCTTTTAAGGCAGAACTGTTTTGGGTATCTTACCCTGGTGGTTTGAAATTGACATTTAAATTACTTCTTTCCATTTCAAAGGGCAAGGTGTCCTCGTTGCCTTTCTGAGGCACCTGGAAAGGCTTTGAGTTTCTTTTTTCTTATATTACTGAATATGTAAGCAAGCCTATGATGCCTTAGAGGATACTACTGTTTTACTGGAATGGCTGTTCAGATGCTTAGATGTATCTTTCAAGAACTGAAAGCCATTGCTGAATTTCAAAATATGTTATAGTTATGTCTAGGGGGGCTGTTTCCACATGTTGCTGTACCTTAACAGTGGGGAAGAGGTAGAGGAATAAGGAAGAGAAACAGCAAAACCCCTTACTGGGCCCATCATACTGAGTCATCATTCCTTTTGCTTTCTCTGAAGATCGTTCCCCATGACTCCTAGAAAAAGAGACAGCTCTTGTCCACCAGGAAACTTTAACAGAAAACTAGCAGCTGTGCTTTCTCAGCCAATCTGCATTTCAACTGGAATGGCCAATTAGTGATACTTAACCAGGCTGGAATGTCTAGGGCACACTCACATTCAGAGTTTTATGCCACTCTTCTTCTTTACTGTAAAGAGAACTATTGTGTTGAATCTTGGGTCCATGTTTAGGAACTTAAACTAGATAAATCTTTCTAGAACATTCTTGCTATACAAGCAAGACTTGAACCAAACTATAGCTAGCCCAACATATAACAGGAGCTCCTAAGCTCTGTTCCCTATCCTTTATCCGTGAGTTCTTTGGGGATAGAAAAAGAAAACAAGATGGTCATTGTGTCCCTTCCTCATTTGCCCCTGAATCAGTTCTACAAGACTGGACTGTACTTTAAGTTCATTGTTGCTGTTGTTTTACACCTTGAAATGATTCTGAAAGCATTCTAGAAACAGAAGGCTTAATTCGTGTGCCATCTTTTTCGAGGCCTCATATTTTAGAAATTGTTAAACATGAACACACATGATTTCAACTTTGTAAAATAATTGCAAATTCATTCCCTTTCTAGATTTCATTGCACATTTTCCCTGTCATCTCAGTATTTATAGAACGGGTTGAAATTAAACTGTTTTGAACTAAGATGTAGATACATATATTTTTTTAAAGAGTGTTCATAGATGAACTCTGGCATAAGGTTTGTAAAAAGGCAATTTTTAAAAAATAAAACATATAACCTCAGGTACAAAATAACGCATGCATTAGTACTTGCAAATCTGCCTATTCAAATATTAACCAAAGCATGCAAGATAAACTCTACTGAATGTAAATTTACCCAGTGCATGATTAAGTCTCATAGGTTAGCTTATTTTTCCTGGCTTCCAAACAAGGAAGCATTTTCATGAACTTTGCGTTAAAGTTGTACTATTTGAGTTTAATATCTTATCCTCGAGATTGTTTTCATGCTACCACACTGAACTTTACAGATATTCACACATCTGGCGAATGCAATGCTGCTGCCAGTGCCAAATGAATCTACTGAGAAATCCAGGTACTTAAACATTTAAACAATTTTTAAAAAACCAGTTGAGGCACAACAGATCCAAAACTCCAACAAAGTCCCTATGTCTGAATGCTACCATACAAAAGTATGTTGATTGCCTCCATAGAACCCATTTGGGTTCTAAATTCTGAATAGTGCATTTCAAATATTTTCTGAAATTCAGGAAGTTAGAAATACTAACATTCTAAAAAAGGTGGGGAGTCAGGGTCATGTCAGGCACATGAAAACCATCATAAGGCAAAGTGGACAGGGGAACTTAATTTCCACAAATGTTAAGCAGTGTGTGTAGGGTGTTGCATCCTTGTCCTCAACATGGCCCCATTTCTATGACAAATCAGTGAACTATGTCTAAAAACACTGAAATTCAGGGATGATGAGGTGATTTCATGGTCACTCAGAACCAACTTGGAAGTCCTCTCACTGCTTTTTTCTGTAACCCTTGTTTTATGAAAAAAATATGGACAAGAAGACCAGAGAATGGAGGGAGCAAAACTCAGTAGGACAAACTTCTGTTAGTAACAGCTTTGTCACCATCCCATATACCCCCAAACACAGACATGTAAGCTCAAAGACAGAAATCCTCAAACGTGCAGCAAAGACTCTCGTGTGGAGGCATTAAACAGTTAAGAGGAGAAAACCCGAAAAACTAAAGTGTGAGGTTAACCAAACTCTCATGTGGTATTTTGCCTTGAATAAGGTTTCCACTACCGGCAACCTCTGCAGAAATACCAAAATAATGCACCCTGGAGACAAGTGCCCCAATCCCAGAACTGTGTTCTCAGGACCTTCTCTACAAGAGAAAAACAACTTGCAATGAGCAGAGTGTGATAGCAAAACCCTGCCATGGTTTTTAGCTCATGGGGACACTTTTAGAAACCTGCATTCAAAACAATATTAAGATGAAAAAAAAGGAACAGCAGGCAGTTCGTTGCTCAACAATAAAATGTTGTCTTTTTTTTTTTCTTCGAATTTCCAGGAGAGGGGAAATGATATGACCAAAAATAGAAAAAAATGGTAAGAAATATACATATGCACTCCACTAGGTAGTCTGACATTTTCACTGAGAGATATAAAAATTTTGCATAGATACCATAAAAGAATTGTGCAATGTGAGAAATGTTCATGATTGAATATATTGCCAATATCTAAAGGAAATAAAGCAAACCTAAATTTACCGACATCCTTTCGGTTTCCCACGTATCACCTCACTGAAACCCTCTTCAACTTTCATTGCCCAGATTTGTTTACATTGGTTGAAAAAAAAAAAAACCCGATTAATTTAATAAACTTTTTACAAACTATAACAAGCATTTATTAACTATTTAGAAAAGATGTTTCTATATATTTTGTATATCTATGAATATTGCATATCTAGTCTAATCTAAAGATATTGAGACAAATTCTTCTGTGATGCTTCTTTATGCTCAATAATGTTTAAAATCTTGGGATTCCATTTTTAAGTTAAAATAGGTAACAAACATAAAATTTAACTTTAAATGTTTACATTGAGTTTTTAAATTAAAACCGACCCAAATTAAGTGACCTATAGTAAATTAATGACAATGGGGTGGGGGCATAAAAGTTATGGGCATATTATGTGATAATGTATCTGTGTATTTAGTGAAATATTATGTATCATAGCACAATTCTGTTGGATATTAAGGCTTCATCTTAGTATTTCATTGCATTGCTCTTTGAAATAAAACTACTACCATAAAAACAACCTCTTATCATATTGATGTGTTTAATTTAATTTACTCCTTTGGCTTATAATTTACAAAGTACCAAGATTAAGGTAGTATTTTTGTACTATTATTGGAAGCATGCCTTCCCTTTTTCACATTACTAAACTGTATTTATATTTGTGCAATTTTAAACTATGTTTTCAAATAAACTTTGTCTGTGGCTTCAAGGTCTTTTGAGAAATCTTTCAAAATGGGATTTGGGGATCAGAACTGCTTCAAATCAAAATTAATCCAATTTGTACTATGGGTTTAAAAAAAAAGTCTTTTATTGAATATCACCACATATGATTTTGCATGAGTTATCTGGAAATTAAGAATGCATTTTTACATATAAAACCAAAATTTTAAATCTCCCTCCTTTGTTAATTTTTTAAGAGTAAAATATTTAACCTGAAATTGGACTTCGTGATTTTTTTAGAATAAAAAGTATTAAAATATATTTGTTTTAGGATCTGGGTTTTTTTTTTCTCTTTTTTTCTTTTCTTTTTTCTTTTAATCAGTCAATAAATATTTAAGGTTCTACTACGTGCACGTACTGGTTCTGATATAGGTCAGTGGTAAGTAAATCAAATTAGACTTGCCCTTGAAAGCTTAGATTTCTGTGAGGGATCACCAAATGCTTTAACAAATAAGAATGTCCTGTGCCAAAAAGAGCTAGAAGAACAAGGCAAATAAGGTATTATGAGAGATACTGGTGGCTCCTTTATCTGTAGATGATCAGAAAAGCTTTCTCCCAAGGTGACATTTGGGCTGAGCTTTGAACAAGAAACCAAACAAGTGGAACAAACATTCTTGGCAGAGCCAAGAGCTAGCATACAGTACCAAGGCAGGAAGGAGCTTGGTGTGTGTTCAGGGAGAAGGGAGTCCAAGGCAGGGGGCAGGGGCTGGGATCTGAGAGACTAAGAGGTACCCTGGCAAAGGCAGAGATTGTTGGTGGCCTTTCCAGAGCACATAAAGTGTGGATTTGGCTCCAATCACAGGAGGGAAACCCTTGAGATGGAAATTTCTGTTTCCAAAATGTTTACTAACGAAGGCCATGAGTGGTCGGACTGATGACGCAGGGAACACGTTTGGGTGAAGAGAGCTGCAGAGGGAGCCTGAGCACCCCCTTCTCCCTCCACACTGTCCCCTCTTGGTAGAAGTCAGCACTGAAGCTTGGTGGAAGTTCATTTTTTCCTCTATAAAAACCAAGCTGTTTGTCTGTCTTTCCTGCTTCACTATTATTTCTACCCAGTGGTGAATTGTAGCGCCTCTCCCCACCCCTTGTGTAACTCAGACCTTTCTTACTTCTCTTACCCCTTTTTAAATGAGAATCACATTAATTTCCTCAAAACAGCTGCTTCGCTCCATGTATATACATAAAAGCAGCCCAAAGTTTGGAGTGTTCTTTACATTTCTTTAAAACCTTCCTTCCGGAATAAATGAAACAAGATGGGATTGGGAGGGAGACAAACCATAAGTGACTCTTAATCTCACAAAACAAACTGAGGGTTGCTGGGGGGAGGGCGGTTGGGAGAAGGGGGGTGGGATTATGGACATGGGGAGGGTATGTGCTTTGGTGAGTGCTGTGAAGTGTGTAAACCTGGTGATTCACAGACCTGTACCCCTGGGGATAAAAATATATGTTTATAAAAAATTAAAAATTTAAAAAAAAAAAACCCTTCCTTCCGGTAATGCCTTTTACCTGTGCAGCATTTTGGGGCTCCCAAGGACTTACCTATTTTTCTCTTTACTTCTACCTCATATTAAATATTGCTGCCTGGTAATCATCTTTGTGAATCAGCACTTTGGGAACGGACGGTTGATTTTAGTATTTTGCTCTGTGGAACTAAACCACTTTATTCTGTGCAGGCCCTCTGCTTGGGCTTAGAAGGGTAGAGACCAGGCAGGTCAATCTTTCAGCCCAAGTTCCTTGAGATGAAAAAAGAAAGGAAGCTAACATTTATTGAAACCTACCATGTGGCAGATCCCTAGGCCATTGTTTCTACTATGCCATTTTAACCTTGAGGTGCACTCAGGTCCTCTGCTTTTCCCCTACTATGTTTCCAGGCCATAATTAATATTACTGCAAATGATGAGCGTAAGAGCAAAAACTGTGCCAGGTGAAAAAAAATCAATGTCTTACAGATTAAGAACTGACTAAAGATCACATCTACTATTAAAAACTGCAAAAATTAACCCAGGAAAGGTAGGCTTGAGAGAAATTACCAAGACGATGACTATGAGTGCTCAAAGTAAAATCTGCTATTGATTTTAAAAATGACCAAAGAACAAAATTAAGAGTTGCAAAATTTGACCTGGTAAAGGAGGACCCGGTGGAAATAATGACAGGAAAAGGGAATCTGCAATAGCAAAAGTTTTAATAAGGGAAAATCTGATGAATACCAAAAGCTGATGACTCAGACTTCCCTCATAAGATTTACAGAATTGATACCAATTACACTAATTTCATTAAAATAGAAAGGAAAATATAACAGCCTAGAGAGAATTCAACTCAATCACTATTTCACACTTTTTCTTCTCTCCTCAAACTTCCTACCTCTCCCATTCATGTTCCCTCCAAGCTGAGGATCTCACTTCTTACTTCCCTGAGCAAATTAAAGCAGGTAGGACAGAACTCTCAGACTCTCAGCACTCCCATCTCTTCACAGCCACAGCTGCACTCCGGTCTCTGCCTTCCTCCTGTCCCCACAGACAGGCTCCCCAGCCCCTGCCTGTCCAAAGTCAGCTCCCACTGGGCACCAGAATCCATCACCTCTTCCTGCTCAAGGGAGAGCAAACAGTGATTCTTATCTTTCCACCCTACATCTTCCTGTCAGGCACCACCATTTCTTTCCTTCTCTTTGTAGCAAAATTCCTCAGAGTTGTTTGCATTCACCTTCTGCAATGGCCTCCAAGTAGATCAATCTTGCAGTCAACTCATCTGACTTAACCTATCATCATTATTTGATATTTGATAATTTTTGCCTCTTTAAGATACCGTCTTCCCTTGGCTTCCACTTCCAGGCACAGATCTCTTGGTTTTTGTCCCCCTTGGTATTCACGCCTCTCAGTCTCCTTTGCTGGCTCATCTTCTCCTTGACCTCTTATATTGACAGACTCAGTCCCTGGACCAATTCTTTTTCTTGTCTCCCTCCATTGGTAATTAGACTCAGTCCCTGGTTTAAATGCCATCTAGCTACCAACAACTCCCAATTTTATATCTTCAGTCCAGACTTCCCTCTCAAAATCCAGACTTATATATCCAGCTTCCCACTCGACACCAACCATGGAGGTCTAATAGGCATTTTAAATTCCACACATCCCCAAATATACTTGTGATCATCTTTTCCCATCACCACCCTCCAATCCCACCAAGCCTTCCCTATCTTTGTTGATTGCAACTACATTCTTCAGTTGCTCAGAGCAAAAATTTTGAGGTCTCACTCCCTCACATGCCACATCCTGCCCATCAAGAAATCCTACTGGCTTTATTTTCACATGTATCCAGAATCTAACCATCCTTGCTAACTCTGCTGCTACCACCCCATCCATGTGAGCCATCATCCTATCCGACCTTTTATCCTTGCCCTCCTGTCATCTACTCCAGACAAAAACCAACCTCCTAGAACTTGAGTCAGATCAGATTAGTGCTCTGCTCAAGACCATGTAATGATTCCTGATGGCATTCTAGAGTCAAGCCCTTCCAATGGCCTCCTGGCTCAGACAATCTGGCCTCTCTCCAAACTCCTTTCTCACTACTCTTCCCTTGGTTTTCTTCTCTCAAACCACACTGGTCCCCTTGCTGCTTCTCTGACATAATAGGTATGCTCCCCCACCCTGGAGCCTCTGCTCCAGTGTGTCCCTGTGCCAGGCATATCTTTCCCCCAAATACCCATTTAGATGATTCCTCCACCTCCTTCAAGTCTTGGTTCAAATCTCACCACCAGATGATGCCTTCAGAGAGTACCCTATTTAGTACCACAGTCTGCACCTCCCACCCCCCTTCTGCTGTTCCTTTTTTCCATAGCACGTAATACCTTTTAACATATTATATAAGCTACTTATTCCTTGTTTAGTGTCTAGCTTTCCCTGTTAGAAAATAAACTCAACAAGGGCAAAGAGTCATGTCTACTTTGCTTACTGATACATTAAAAAAAAAACAATGCCTGGCATATAGATGTTTAATATGTATTGAATGATGAACCATGCTATATAGATTAACAAAATAAACTGGATTAATAAAATTAGTAAAATGCTTTGGGAAAAAAAGTCATTGATGTTGGTATAATTCTGATTCTTTAAAAAAAAAAAAATTTCTAGTCTGAAACAAAGGGTCAATCCTCCCTCCATAGGGTCAAAGTGCGATGGGGTTAAAATAGTGGCATAAACTAGCACAGTAAAAATATCCTGTGCCACCAGACTGTCAGATGTTTTACATAACTCCTTTCACATTTTTATCATGCCTACTGCATAGATGCCCAGATTATGTTTCAGGATATTAAGTACTTAACAAAGTCACATAACTAGTCTGGGCTAGAAACAGGACTTGAAGGCAAGTCTCTTTGCCTCCACTCTTGCCATTTTATCACCCTGCCCCCTACCTCACCAAAAGACTCTTCCTAGGAAGTTTTTAAATACTTGGTTGCATGAGGATGAGAATAACTCATTGCTTTCCTATTCGATTTCCCCCCTATAAATGGTTTATCACTGACCCCATTAAACAAGCAGGACCTTAGGTTCAAACAGGGCACACACACACTGGTAAACACTTCCATTGGGCATAATGGGACATAGCCAGTGAATGTAAGCAGCAGCTGACTCGCAGACATTGTCCTAAAAACTTTAGTTATTGAGTCAGAGGAAATCCCCCATCCTCATCATTTCCTTCTTCTCTTCTCACCCAAACATTATGGCACCATGCTGATGCTGGTCATTTTCCTGGGATTTTTAAAAATATGTAGATTGATTCCTTAAAAACATTTAAGTATTGCATGGACATTTTTAAGTAGTAATAAGCGTAGCCTATATGGTAGGCAAAATAATGCCTCCTCCATGATGTCCACACCTTAATGCCCCAAACCAGTGAATATTAACCTTACATGTCAAAAAAAAAAAAAAAAAAAAAACATTGTAGATGTGATTAATTTAAGGATCCTGAAGTAGGAAGATTATTCTGGACTATCTGGATGGACCCCATGTAATCAAAAAATCCTTTTAAGAGGGAGTAGGAGAGCCTTTCAGAGGGTCTATGACAATGAAAGCAGACACTAAGTAATGTCCATGTTGTTAGGACACCACAAGCCAAAGAAGGAGAATAGCTTCCAGAAGCTGGAAAAGGCAAGGAATGGATTCTCACATGGAGCTTCCTTGCCACTACTGAGGTTTTAACTCTGTAAGACCCATTTTCAGACATCTCACCTAACATGCTCCTTTGAGCCACTAAAATTATGACCATTTGTTACAGCAGCAACAGGAAACTCATACACCCTACAAACATGATGCCACGGAAATGCTGAAATCCCTTGGTGCAATCAGTATTGAGTGTGCTTGCCCCTGCATTAGGGAAGCTACCAAAAACTGAGTCAGAGAACCACAGAAGGCTCCCAACTGACTCCAGTATTCAACTGTACACCCAGTAGAGTAAGTCTAAAAGACATCAGACTCTTCCCCACTTCGGTCCCTTCCACCCCCAGGAAGTAACGTCTTACATCATTGCTGACGTTCCACTACTGATGGGAATGAGGCGGCCCTGGTGCCCATAGAAAGAAACCCTAAAAAGAAATAAAATTAGTCACTGTCTCAAGTTACCTGTTCCACTGATGGATGAGAACCTGAAAAGGGCAGAATCAGTTTACTTGGCATTTTGCAAAAGAAAAAAGAGCCGTAAAGGGACCTCAGATTGTGAGAATAGCCTTTAATTTAAAACAACTGAAGCAATAAATCATCCATCTCTCTTTCCATCACAGGCAATGCTCTCCCCAAACAGTTGAGATATTTTAACAACAACTGTGACTAGTGCAAAATAAAATAAATACAAACTCTTTCAGGAGCCAGCATCAAAATCTGCTGGGCAGGTGGGCGCAGGCGACAGGCTCAGCCTCTGCCAAGGCCGACAGGAGTGGCAAGATTTATACCGTATGTCAACACAACCAGCTCAGAACAGACCAGACAATACCTGGGGGAGGGGAGACCACAAGAGAATGTTGCCTAAAGTGAAGCAAATATGCCCAACACTCTCCTGTTGCCAACATCCTTGGCATGTGGAAGATGCTGGAAAAATGAGTGCAAAGTTAGCAGCTTCTATGCAAAGCTGAAGGAATGAGGTTTGGGGTTCATTTGTTTCTGTTTTTTAAGTGGTGTCTTAAACATACTGGTTTTGACACAGGGAAATCTTCTGCTTTCCAGAAGGCATTCTGTGTCTCTCACAGGGCTCCTGACTCCAGCAAAAGTATGTACACTGTTTCTGTCTATCTGGATGCTTGGGAGAAGGACCTTCCACATGGAGCACCTCACTGCCTAACCCACACCATCTACAGTCCAGAGCAGTGCTGTCCAAGTGCAAAGCAAGCCACAGCATTTTTGGGTAGCCAGATTTTTAAAAAATCAAAAGTGAAATCTAATAATGCCTTATTTATCTAAAATATTATCATGTAAAAAATATAAAATATGGATGAAATATTTTATATTCCCTTTTTTTGGTACCAAGCCTTGAAAGTCTGGTGTGGTTTTGGTTTTTTTGTTTTTGTTTTTGTTTTTGTTTTTTTTACGTGAACAGCACAAATTCGATTTGGACAAGCCCAATTTCAAGAGGTCATGAGCCACACGTAGCTACTGATGACTGCACCAAATAGCACAGACCTGGAGAGGTTTAATATGATCTCTTTCAAGACATTTACAGAGTAGGGAATCTTCACCGTACTGGGTAGGTGCTCTTATACCCCGGCTTAAGAGTACGGAATCTTACTCTGTAACCTAGGATGTATGACCTAGGTGACGAGTACAATCACATTTCATCTGATCCTTTCCCCTAGTCCTTCTCGTCACCTGCCACCTCCCCAGGACTCCATAGGTGATGCGATTTAGCAACAGTAATGCCTACAAGAGGAAAGATATCCTTTCTGTGGTAGACAACTTTCTCCATACTTACTTGGGGATCCTAGCTGTAACTGAATTTGAGTAAGAACATATTCTATAAATGTTACAGGTTTAGCCGAAAGTGGTTCTGAGGTCTTTCATCGCAGAAGGTGTTCTAAACAGGTTTTTCATTTTTGAAGGGGATGGAGACAAGGTATCTCGTGGACTGAGAAGTGAAGCATTTCAAGAATGGGAAAAAAGTAGAATAATTACCCAAGAAAGTGGGCAGAGGGGTTGAGTGCAGACACTAAAAACGACACATTCTATAAGCTCGGGTGTACGAGCTGCAACGAACCAACACATTACAACAGACCCCTATGGGATCCCTCACATCCCTGCCTCTGGCCCCCGTGGTAACTGCAGGAAAATAAAAATAGAATAGAATGTTAGGGCAGTAAGGGACTTCTGAGCTTATCCAACTTAATGCATTCACTGTAAAGAAAAAAGCCCAGAGAGGTAAAGGGCCCAAGGCACTGGGGTGAGTGCGCAGCTCAGTGGGCCTTGCTGGTCTTGGAAATAAAAGATGTTGGGAGTCACAGGCTAAAGCGACTGGGGGTAGGCTTCTACAACCCAAAGTGAGCACAGGGAAATGGCAGGCACATTCTCCTATAGTTGAAAGAAAACAGCCAAGTCTGTTCAAAGCACTGAAGCAATGTTGATGTAAAGTGGCATTAAAATATGATTCTTCCACTAGTCCTTTCTGCATGCTTTTTGCCCTTAAAAAAAAAAATCCCAATCTGAACCAAACTGGATTTCTAATTAGTTATATGGGCATTTAGATGAATTGACAAAATAAAAACTTTGATACATTTTCCAAAGATACATTCATTGGGATTTGACACAAATGGATATCAAAAGATATTTACAGGAGAAAAAAAGTACACTCTTTCATACATACACCCACACACAGTGAGAATTTCACAAGGATACCACCGCACCTCACACAGAGGACTCCTCACAGGCTGATAGTTGACAAAATCTACACGTTATTCCAGTTTTCAGTCACAATTAATCTCATCAACATATGTGTGAAAATGGAGCAGTATGTTCCAGACTTTTATTCCAGGGAAACCTACCTTGTATATATGAAGGTATACATATAAATACACTTTTAAGCAAGAAAGAATCCCATTATTTGCTCTAGTTTTTCCCCAACTCTCAATCTGAAGTAAAGAATAGCACATATACAAAACTTTGCCTTGTAGAAATAGCCCTTTGTTTTGTGAGGCAGGAAAAAAAAAGGCAGCCATAGTATACTTTCTTACAATATGTTTAGGCATCGGAAGGGCTAAGTTTATTTTTCTAGTTAATGAAATTAAATAATATCTAGCCTATAGTCTTATACTGATTTTACGCCATTTTGCAAAGTTTTATACCAAAATTTTTATTTTGTTCAAAATACATATGCTATCTTCATCCACATTTCACTCCAAATCCCCAATAACCACCTCTCCCCACTCCCGTAGAAGGCCTTTGCTTTGTAAAAGTGTTGAGAACAAGTCATTGTTGACGTGTGTTTGGAGTCATTTTTCCATGACACTCAGCCCTAAGGTGACTGGATTTTGTAAGGCTGCTTAGCGTGGGGGTTTTTTACAGGAGTCAGAGATTCATGTGACAGGGAGGGGCTGTTTTAGGATATCCAAATCAACATTAAAAGAGGACATCAGTGGCCACAACCGAGTAAAGAGAGTATTACTGCACTATGAGCTCCCTCCTTATGCCAATTGTATTTGTTCCCAAATTGAAGAAAAGATCAGATGAGAGAAGGAGGGAGAACACTCTACTAGAACCCACGTGGCACGCGACGTGCTACTCTTTCGCAGGTCATTGTATCGAATCTCACCATATTCTCAAAGAGAGAGCAGGTGTCATTGTGCAGATAAGGAAAATGAGGCACAGAGAAGATGAGGGACTTGCCCATCTAGGGGCAGCACCCACATCTTGGCCCTGGGCCTCGGGCACAGCAACCCTCACAAACACACGGTGTAGCTGAACTCCCCAGAGAAGGGCCCTGATCATACCCAGAATCCTGACTCTTCACCGCTCACCATGTTGTAATCAATCGTCTGTGTGGCATTTTACCCAGCTGGTTCGACTTTATTTTCCTACAGTTTCTAGAAAGATCCTTGCTACCAATCAAATGCATGTTGAGCAGATTGCAATAGATCCTTCTTCATTTGACTGGCCAATCTGAAATAGAAACTCCAGAGACCTTGGAATTCAGTACAGCGCTGCAGGAAGACGTTAAACCACTTTTGTTGTACTTTTTCATCGCATCTGAAACTCTGATCTAATCCCAGGTTGCAATAAAAATACCAAGATACCAAAATGGAAAAGATGGTCTTTCATAATGTCCTAAAAAGTTTCTTTGCACCCGAGGCCCTTAAGGCACCCAAGATCACACTGCTATTTGGGAGGTGATTAGCCAAGAGAGGGCCAAGAGGAGACTCTAGCCCCAGGAAAACGGAGAAACGGAGGCAGGCAAAGAGTGCAGGGACAAGAAAATTACGGACAAATTTGGGGCACTTTGATTCCAGGGAGTTGTTACATGTTATGGTAAGATTAGCTATTTTAACTAAAAGTACACACTATGCCTTAGCGGGAAGGGCTGCTGAGAACCAGAATTTACCTACCTTTGTTTGGCAAAGAACAATATTGTGCTGCCGGGGGCATCTGGCCTTATTTCACCAAATGTCACATACCCCGGCAGCCCTTTTTACGCCTGAAAATCTAAGCGGGGAGCCAATTTTTAAAACTGTTCCTGAGTTATAGTTTCTTTAAAATAGTTACTCGCTTTTCCCAGCTATGCTTAATACCAACTGCTTTAACCTTTAAAAACCAGCCCGGCACAGATTTCCTGGTTGACGACAACGGTCTCACCCTCACACACTCACACAATCACGTTATGATTTTTGATATGATTAAATTAAAAATACCTTTCACTGAAGATGCTCTAATCTTCTATACATGGATAGGTCAGAAATTGTGTATAATGAAAAAATTGTGTCACAAATAAAGCCCATCCCCATTACTGATTTTCGATATGAAACAAAAATGGGCTTTTCATTTACTGTGGGGGGGGCAGGTGAGGCCACACCACTGGCCCCCAAATCATAATAGAGGGCTGGCGGCACTTCCCATTTTTTGGTGTGACAGTGGCAGATCCCCCACCAGCAATATAAATACTTTTTTTTTTTTAAATCATCCTCTCCTTGAACATTTATAAAAAGAAAAACTATCTACAGTAGTGTATCATCACTAATAGAAATTTCTTCCCAGTTCTATTTCAGAAAGCGTCAAATGATGTTCTTTAAATAAACTATAAATACCCCATGTATTCCTTCATGTCTGGTTGTCCCAACTTCTGCTTGCTTTTTTTTTTTTTATTTTTTTTTTTGGCAAATTAAAAAGGCGTGTGGCTTCCTCTCGCCGACTGACGCATCTGAGGCTCAGCGTGGCACCCTGTGGTAAAAGTACATGTAGCCCAGGTCCTTGGGGGGCCTTTCTGAGGCACACACTCTGTGGTCATTGTAGATCACCCACCTGAAAACAAAAGACAGAAGAACTCGATGGATTTCAGTCAGTCCCAGAAAGCTTTGCCGAAAACAAGTTACTGTGCCATACTTCAGCAAGTTGTTTTAAGATAACCAAACTCAAGCCTACTGTATAAAAAGAGAGAATGCTGGTGGGAAACTGTAACTGCCTTTTTTATTCTTGAGCGCCATCAAAAGGTAGTTACGAAAAGAGTCGCCAAACATTTTAAGCCCTTTGGTCTCAAAATCCCTTTTGTAGAAGTCTACAGATGGCCTCAGAAATTAAGTCAAAGAATCACGTACGGCGGTGTTTATTTCAGCCTGAGGTGTAAAACTAGGTCAAAATAAGAAGTAAAGAGCCATGCAAGTGAGCCATCCCATAACTATTAAAATGTCTTCAGAAAATATTTGGTAAAGTGAGAAAATACTCATAATATAGTATGACGTGGGAACAGGGTTAAAAAAAGTGTATGTGCCGTGTGCATACTTTAAGCTTTTAGAAAAGCTATAAATGCTTATGTACATTTGTATGTATGATATACGTGTATACAAATGTACACCCTTTCCCAGTGAAAATAATAAAAGAGAAATGTATCAAAACATAAATAATGATTATCTTTAAGTTTTCAAACGACATATTCTTTGTTCTATTTCTGAATTTTACAAATTCCTTACCATAAATTTTATTGCTTTTTGAATTATAATTAAGCATTTTTCTTAGGAAAAGTATTTTGAAAAGAGCATCATGCTTGGTAATAAAAAGAATTTACTATCAATCAGCCTGTGCTCAACTATTTCATTAATCAAGTTAAGACAACACTAAAAGACACACCAAAAGGGAGCACAACTTAAGTCCACGGTGGGAACCAGTGTCTCCCACAGTGTGTGGCATGGCGTGAGAAGTCAATGTCCCACCAGGACAGGGCAAGTTTCTAGGTTTCTCCAGCCTCAGGCTGCTCAGAGAGGAGCTCACAGAAGAGAAACCAGAGGGCTCAGTGGGGCTAGAGCCCCAAGGAGAAGGTCCTGAAGAGAGCAGCAGCCTTACATCCTGTAAATGGCTCATTCCCGGCTCACCACACATCCAGCGATTCTACCTACAGACCCAAGACACCTACTGCAAGACCACAATAGGGCAAAAGAATGGATGTGTAAGGAAGCCAGATAAAACACAGGATACCCAGTCAAGTTTATATGGCAGGGAAGTAACATTAAATAAGTTTTTGTATAAATGCATCACAGGGAATATTTAAGACATGTTTATACTAAAAAGTTATTCATTGTTTATATGAAATTCAAATTTAACAGGGCGCCTGATTTTTTTGTTTTGTGGGCTAAAACTGGCAATCCTATGGAGGTCCCAAACACACACACATTCTGCTGCAGGACGCATCTTTATTTTGGGAAGTCACTTTGGTAAGATGGTTGGGAGTGGCTTTGAATGCCAGCTCTGACATGGCTACTTCCGGGCTAAGTTATTACCGCTACTCAGCTTCTCTGAGCCTCAGGGTCTTAATGTATAAAATGGCTTTGAGAGTAAATCCTTACAAAACCATCGTGAGAACCAATGGGATATGTGCAACACCTCGCTGAGAGCCTAGCATATGTAGATGCTCAATAAAACATAGATACCATCGATTTTCTAAAAATGACTTACCTTCCTTCCTTTTTAATATGGCAAACATAATGGCCACTCATTGTAGATGTTCCCATGTGACTGATGAATGCAAATAATTCATACACTATGAAAGAGGAAACAACTCTGTTACAAGGCAGCATTTCTAGAAACCAAGAGCACTTCTGATCAGAAATGAAAGGCAACAATGGTGCAACCCAGCAACTGCTTACATTGAAAGGCAGTCTCTTTACCTTGCTATACTGAGAACACACACCCACACATACTCACCAACTTCAACCTGCAAATTCATAATAACACAGGACATAAACTATCCAAGCACAGCCGGCATTTAATTCCTATCTGGAAGAGAATTCGAAATCCCACAGTCGAGTATGGTGGCAAGCTCATGGTCTAAAGGGGCAGTCCCAGCTCTATCATTTTTAAGCAGCATGAGGATGGAGGAGCTGTTTCCTCTCTCCGAGTCCATTTCTTCACTGAGACGAAAAATCCACCCACTTCACAGGGTTGTATAAAGCGTAAATGAGCAATTCAGACTAAAATACCATACAAATGTCAGGATTATGAGGAAGACAGCAGATAACTGTTGTCATTTATAGAAAGGGATAACGCTTCAGAATAGGCTTCCTGTGGTTTCTGACTTGCTCACAATAAACTATATGGGACCAAAATTCAGACTTTGTTCTTTCTGAACAGGGAAATATATAGCCTTTGAGTGCAAGACCAATGTTTATTCTCTAACAAGTGCCTCCTGCTGTCTATCAGAGAATTCGGTACATACCCATTCCTGATTAATTTCAGCTCAGGCTCCCCTTGCCTGGGCTAGACCCACGCAACACAGAGTGGATTCCATGGACCCACAGAGTGGGTACCAGTCCACTCTGCAAACTCTTACAGGCTATGACAAGACAGGTATAGAAACTGAGCACCTTCTTGCAAACTTTCATAATAGTGTGTTTGTGAAATCTAATAAGGAAAAAATGGGCTCCCATATTCATTTTTCTAGTGCTCTATTTTTATTCCATTTTCCAAAGTATTGTTTCTGGACAGACCCTTTCCCTCAACCCTCTCTCACTCATTCCTTGTTTCCCTTGCTGTTCACCCAGGTTCTTCTACTTACTCAATGGCGAGTCCCCACCTACCCTCCCTCACCACACCACACACTGCTAATCACCTCCTTCTTCCTCAAGTATTTGCCCCCAGCCCATGACGGTCTCTTGGTTCTCTAGCTGACTCATTGGCTCCTCCTCACCTCCTTGACCTTTAAACACTGATGACCTGGAGCTCAGACCACAGACTTTTTCTTTTCTCTACGCTGATTTTTTTCGCTCTCTTTGGGTGATCTCATCTAGTCTCATGATAGTAAATGGAATGATTTTCTTAATTTCCTGAATGTTCTTTGCTAATGCACAGAAATAAAATTGGATTTTGTATATTAATCTTGTTTCTTACAATCTTGCTATACCCACTTATTAGTTCTAATAGTTTCTAGTAGATTCCTTAGGATTTTCTATATACAAAATTGTAACATCTGCAGAAAGAGATAAGTTATACTTCTTCCTTGCTAACCTGGATGCCCTTTATTTCATTTTCTTGCCTAATTGCCTTGGCTAGAAGGTCCTGTTACAAGGCTAAATAGAAATGACAAGAGTGGGGGTGGCTGGGTGGCTCAGTCAGTTAAGCATCTGACTCTTGATATCAGGTCTGGTCATGATCTCAGGGTCCTGTGATGGAGCCCCACATCAGGCTCTGTGCTCAGTAGGGAGTCTTCTTGAGATCCTCCCTCTCCTTCTGCCCCTTGCCCCCTTCCCTAAGAAAGAAAGAGAGAGAGAGAGAGAGAGAGAGAGAGAGAAGGAGGGAAGGAAGAGAAGAGGGAAAGAAAAGAAGAAAAGGAAAGAAAGAATGAAATGGAAAGAATGGACATCCCTGTCTTATTCCTGGTCTTTTGGGAAAAGCATTTAGTCTGTCACCATTCCGCATGATATGAGCTGTGGGTGTTTTGTAGATGCTGTCCAATGGAGGAAGCTCCCTTTCATTTCCAGTTTGCTGGGCATTCTCTACTCATCTATCTCAGTTAATGGGGATTCCATTCTTCCATGCAGGACACAATCTTGGCTTCTCTCTCACATACATCTTTTTTTTTTCCCCTTTCTGATACATTTTTTAAGTATAGTTGACATGCAAGTTACAACAACTTCAGGTTTTTTCATGCTCTTTACACACATCCAATCCATCAGCCAATCCTGTCAACATTTCCTTCAAAATATATCCAGAATCCAATCTCTTCTTACCACCTCCACTAGTAATGTGTGATCCTAGTTACAATCATCACTTGTCTGAATTTTTACAACACCCCCTTATCCGGGCTTTCTGCTTCCTTCCTTCCCCTCTACTGACTATTCTCAGTATGGCTGTCACAGTGGCGTTTAAATGGAAGTCAAATTATACCTCATCCTGTATCTCAGAGTAAACTCTTCCTTTTACAAAGATCTATGAAGCCCACCTCCTCCCAAATCCCCCCTCATTTCACCCCAGCTACTCCTGCTTCCCCTTCACTCCACCCCAGCTACTCCGTCTTTCCCTCTCACTCCACCCCAGCTACTCCCTCTTTACCTCTCACTCCACCTCAGCTACTCCCACTTTCTCCTTCACTGCACCCCTGCTACTCCTGCCTCCTGGCTGCTCCTCAAACACACCCAGCGTGTTCTGGCCTTCAAGCCTCTACATTCATTGTTCCCTCTCTGAAACTCTTCTTTCAGATGTCGTAAGACTTACCCCTCACTTCACTGAGGTCGTGGATGAAATGTCACCTCAGAGAGGTCTTCCTGTACCAAGTTACAAAAGAACAACTCTCCCTTCCACTCCCACCTTGACCCCTAACCTCCCCCCAACCTTGCTTTATTATTGACTGATAACATGAAGTAACTCCTGCCATGTCCAAACCCACCTGTGCATTTATTTATTGTCTATCCCCTTTATCTCTGGCTAGAATATAGCTCCATAAGGATAGGAAGTTGGTCTGTTATGTTTACTGAAATGTTCTTGGCACAGAAAATGGTGGCTCAGCATACAACAGGCATGTCATAAGTATTTGCTGAATTTATAAATAAATGTGTAAATTAGAGAATAGTTCTGTTCACTCCATTTCTTCCTGTGTTTTTATATCTTACATTGTATATATTTTATAAACCACCTACCAAAGTATAAAGTTAAAGTTAGTAAAATAATTATTAAAAAAAGAAATGACTCAGGGCATCTAGGTGCCTCAGTCGTTGAGCATCTGCCTTCAGCTTGGGTCATGATCCCAGGGTCCTGGGATCGAGCCCCACATTGGGCTCCCTGCTTGGTGGGAAGCCTGCTTCTCCCTCTCCCACTCCCCCTGCTTGTGTTCCCTCTCTCGCTGTATCTTTCTCTGTCAAATGAATGAATAAAATCTTTAAAAAAAGAAAAGAAAGATATGACTTAGAGGGGATTGTTTTTCCCATCATTAAGTTTTTGTTGCTGTCATACCAATTGATGACAAAAAACAAACAAACCCAAGTTCAAAACCAGAATCTAGGCAAAAACAACTGTGAATGACAATCGTTTTGCCTGGCACTTTGTTTCTGAGATAGTTACCAGGAACCCTATTCTGGTCTGCCCTCCCTGTTGTCCCCTAACACTAAGAACCTGCCCTACCCAGTAAGCGAGGGAGAGTGCAGGCAGAGAACTTTTCAGGTTGCTTGGCCCTGGTTGGTTTTTAAAACTCTTCTGGAATCATCTGTATCACAGCCCAATTCTTCAGCTTGAGATACAGTATTGGTCTCCCGAAATGAAGCTGCTCTCTTAGAATTTTCATGAAATAAAGGACATGACACCCCAACCAAGGCTTCCCTCCACCATGCACTGTTCCCCCAAAACAATGACTTAACTAACTGAACAGACTCTTTAATGAGCAATGTCCATGTCAAGCCAGGTCGTACAATGACACACTGCTTGGATACCAACACAGCCAATGGGTTGACAAAACAAGTAGACAAAGAAAGGGACAGATCCATACAGTCCACATGCCCAAACATGTCATTAAGCCCCCCGAGGCATTTCTCCTCTCTTTGGTTAAAAACAATTCAGTGTATACTCATAATCATAAAAATGAATTAAAGAGGGAAAAGATTAGCATAAATCTTGGTCCTAAATTAAAATTAAACATGTTTATCAATACAAGCAACCACCCCATGCATTACTCAAGATCTCCTGCTGGAACTGACAGCAAAAGAGAGCATCTCTCTCAACACATTTGCAAAAACTCAACAGGTAAGAAATCTCAATTAGTATTTGCTTCCAAAGAGAACACGAAGGTGAATAAACCTAACAGACAAGCTACTACTGATTCTTCTCCAAGTTCTCAGAGGGCCCCTTCTAAAAAAACAGCATCAGTGTACGCACTCCCAAAAGATGTGCAGACCCCTTTTCACGTAGATAGAAAAGACAGTTTGAGTCAAGGCAAATCACTTTTTTAAAAGATTTTATTTATTTATTTTAAGAGAGAGAAAGCATGTGAGCACAGGGTAGAGGGGCAGAGGGAGGAGAGAAAGTCTCAAACAGAAGCAGACAGGAGCCTGACACTGGCCAAGAGCATCTGACCCTGAGACCATCACCTGGGCCAAAACCAAGAGTCAGAAACCACCAAATGCACCACCCAGGGGCCCCTCAAATCATTTTTAAAATGCTGACCTGCATAGAAAAGTTAGACAACATTGCCTAAACCACCATGTCCCTCTAGAAAGCGAGAATTAAACATAGTCTGAAACTAGCAACTTTCCCCCTTTCCCTCTCCCAACAAAACGAGTCCTTCTTTGAACATAGGAAAATGGTTCCAACCTTTCTAATATGCAGAATTTTTTCATATCAGAATTTTACCACCCCTACCCCTACCCAACAAAACAGCAATGGTGCTCTGATTTTACTCTTTGAAAAAGTACCTTCAGAAAACGAATGTGACACTTGGAAAACAGAAGAGGCAGGCAGCCTGTCCTTTCATGTCCTATGGAGGAATGGCCACCCAAGGACTGTCTAGGGTAGGGGCCAGCATACTGCAATGACTCATAAGCCAAATCCAGCCCACAGCCTACTTTTGTACTACCCAGGAGAAAGGGGAGGAGGAGAGGGACAAAAATATGTCATGACATGACTATGGCCCACAGAGCCTGAAACATTATTAATATCTGGTCCTTTAGAGGAAAGGTATGCTGGCCCCTGGTCTAGAGGATGAAAGTTCATCTCACTGTTTACTATTTTTTTTTAACATTTGATTTATTTTTTGCATGCGCAAGGCGGGGGGCATGAACAGGAGCAGGGCAGGGGAGGAGGGGCAGAGGGAGAAGAAGACTCCCCACCTAGTAGAGAACTCAATGCGGGACTGGATCCTAGGACTCTGGGGTCATGACCTGAGCTGAAGGCAGATAACCAACTGAGCTACCCAGGCACCCTCACTGCTTACTACTGATTAAAGATACCAGAATTAGTCAAGTTACTCATTAACTTACAGATTTTTGTTTAGTAAAGGTAGAAAAATTTCTGTCCAGTAGAACATGTAACTTCAAGGATTTATAATCTGGAGACACTAATTTTATATTTAACTCAGCAATCAAATTATCTTTGATTATCCTAGCTTCTCAGATGCTTTGAACCGGTAATAACCACAGCTAGGTGGTTCCCTCATTAATTAACGAGTTGAAGAAAATCTGTGATTTGTGCTCAGTTTAGATGTACCTGAGAATCATGATTTTGCCTTCTTGAAAATTATAGTTTGACAACAAATAATGACCCACAGCAGCTCTAGATTCTGGAATGCAGTTCAATTAATTTATATTTTATAAACCCTATAGCATCTATGTATATTTGAAAAGTAGTAGTATCTCATACGGGTGTGACATTATTTAGTCAGTCTGGAGAGAGTGCACAGAATACAAAAACACCAAAAGACTCCCTGAAATGACCCCAAAACCCCAGGGGCTCCACAGCCTTCTGGTGAGAAACCCAAACTGAGTTTTCCAACTGAATCTTCCTAACTTCAATAATCTGTTCCATTACCCACCTCTAATTCCCTCTGTACAACGGAGGGGAAAATATCATTCTTAATTTACTAACGTTTAACTCACAAACACCTTCAATCTGCAAATAATTTCTACCCAGAACAGCTTGATTTCCCTTGTCCCTGCTCTGAGAAAAGACCAGTGGGAGGTAGGGAGAGAGAAATGGATGGATCTGGGTTTGGAGCTTTCAGAAAACTTCAGAATACCCTCAAAAAAGAGCAAAAGGAGCATTTGGGTAAATCAATAACAGCTTCAGGCAGCTGACAACAAGGACAGAATCCTTGTCCTCGCCTCCCCAACCCCACAAATTGCCTCCCCA
The DNA here is from genome assembly GCF_022355385.1 of Mustela nigripes. Lineage (NCBI taxonomy): Eukaryota > Metazoa > Chordata > Mammalia > Carnivora > Mustelidae > Mustela > Mustela nigripes. Next base: position 116,900,103 of record NC_081558.1, read on the forward strand.
ACCCCACACAGCTCAAAATTACCAAAACCCTTTGACTTCTCTTTATTATACCACCTAAAACTCCAAATATCAAACAATTGCCTCCATGCTTCCTAGTTCTCAGTCACTCATACTTTAGTATAAATTAGCTTATTTCAGAGTGACTTCCACTTTACTTCTGATAACACCATGGTGGGGGGAAAGAAAAAGGAAAAGCCCATAGGAATTACAAACAGGTGCTGAAGTGGGATGAGCATTGGACCCCAAGTGCATTAGGAGGCTTTGCCCTCGAGGAAACCACTGGTGTTTAGCTCCCATGGAGCTGCACCCTCCTGCTCTGTGGATCCCATTCCTGCTGCATTCCTCAGGGAGCCTGGTGCATTAGGAGCCCCACCATTACAAAAATGAAATGTCTCTCTGCTCCCCTTCCTGGAAAATCTCTGCTGCCCTAGAAGCTCTCGGAGCCATTACAGTGATGTGGCTGAGAAGCCAGAGCAGCTTTTGAGTAATCACAGCCTAATCACATTTTAATTACACTGGCAATCAGTGAGTTCTGAACGAAAGAAAGAAAGAAAGATTAAACACTAAGTGCAACATAGAAACAGAAATAATTTTGCAAATGGCAGAAGCCCAGATAGGTCAAACTAAAGACCCAATTTTCCACTTTTACAATTTTTAAAAACTCAACAGAAAGGTGATAGCCGTCAAATGCGCAGAACGTAATGATGAAGAGAGCCTTGCGAAAAATAGTCCCACCTCCCTTGAGATTTAGCAGATCTGTGGTAAGATGAAAGAGGAAGTGCACTGCCTTCAAAATCACACAGACCTGAATTCCCAGCTGGTTCTTCCACCATCCAGGCCCCTACCGTGTTGGGGCCCATTTGCACATGTGAACACCGAGCCGCAGGAGTAAAGGAAAGCTGTCCAGGAAGTGCCTAGTGCACAACAGGCGATCAGTGAAGGACAACCACTACCTGACCCAGGGTCATTAGCACTAATTCTTCTGAGCAAACTAGACGACATGAAAATAAGTTTCATGCAATGACATTATTTCCTCATTCAAAAAACTGTAAGAGTGATTTTTAGTTAACATATTCCCTAAAGAATTTGATACAAGTGCTCCTTTAAACCGTGTACTTATAGAGTCACATTTCTTTCCCCATTCAAACTCCTATCTTGTCATTATTTTCAGTGTTAATATGGTGTAAGACGTCCCAGCAGCTACTGTCCTCCTTCTTAAGGCAATAGTAACCTCATCTGGCTTTTAGCACGGTGGCTCTCAAATTTATGCTGAATCAGAATGGCCTAGAGGGGCCTGCTGACCTCCAGATCACTGGGCCTACCCTCAAAGGCCCTGAGTGGGGCCCGACAGTTTGCATTTCTAACCAGTTCATAGGTGATGCTGTTCAAAGGGGATGCTGATTCTCCTGGTCCAGGACTACATTTGAACGAGCGTTTGAAGGGATCATGCTTCCCTTCTCTGCGCACAAGCTAGGAGGGAAGAGGTCTCCACCCTCAGGCTCCATGAGTGGGGCCAGTGACCAGGGGAGGGCTGAGCAGCCCGAGTCTCAGATTGCCAGGACCTTTGCTAGGAACTCCAGGGCGATGCTTGGCTGGATTTTCACCTGGAGAGATACATAGTAGGAGGCACTGGCAGCCAACTTGTGACCATTAGGAAGAGCCTATCTGAGACACACACCAACCCAGAGAAGTACAGCCAAGGGGAGCAACCCGGTGAAAGGGTTTCAGTCCCAGAATCAAGGGCCTGCCTCAAGTCAGGACTCCCGAGCACTGTCCAGCTCTTGTGATACAATACTTCTCTTTTTGCTTGGACACGTGTGGCTCGGCTCTCCCGCCCCTTACAGCAGAACCCAGGAAAGTGAAGTTGCTGGTTTTACTTGGTTTGACTATCTGTTTTGACTCTCCGTTTTGCTCCTAAAAAACGATTACTTAAGCTGTTAAATTGTCTTCACACACGCCAAACCAAATGCTTTCATCAACTCACCAACCCAAAAAAGAGGTCAAAAGCAGTGTTTTGGGAATGTAAACAACCTGCTTACACAGAATATACATCTCCTAGGAGAGAACCTAAATTCAATGTAATTCTAATGAAATCCTTACAGAACAGCTAATTACAAGATTAGGAACTTTCCAAAATTCAGCAGTAACAATTTAGAAAATATAATGGGAAAAATTTGTATTCATAAGTCATAGAGAAAATGTAATTCTGAGAAGAAACTCAACCAGAAATACACAGGAAGTTTATGAAGAAAAACATACAGCTTTGCAGAGGTGGGGAAAAAAAGAGAGATGAATTAAAAAAAAAAAAAAGGTAACGTGTCTCTGGCCTGAAAAATTCAGTATTATAGACTAACTACTAATGTGCAATATATGAAACTCTCATATAAATCAATAAAAAGCTGGTGAAAACCTCAAAAAAAATGGGAAAATGGACCAAACTAAATGAGGAAGTGATTAACACAAGAAGAAAAACAACAGCCAATAAATATATGAAAAATAAGGAGAGTTCTTAGCCTGACTGCACCGGTGGAGGGATGGGGAGCAAGAGAGCCAGCAAAGTTGCCTTTTGGGGGGGCAATGTAGTAATACTCATTAGTACCTCAAAATAGGTAATTTGACTCAAAAACTTCACTTGTAGAAATTTTTGCTAAGGGCCCAAGAATGTTCTTTATGGTGTCATTTTTAATAGAGAAAAAGAGAAAGAGGACAGAAAAAAAAGAAACTTATGTTTCTTATTTCTTATTCTTTTTTTTTTATTTTTTTAATTTATTTGACAGACAAAGATCACAAGCAGGCAGAGAGGCAGGCGGGGGGGGGGGGGAGGGGAAGCAGGCTCCCCGCTGTGCAGAGAGCCCTATGCAGGGCTTGATCCCAAGACCCTGGGATCATGACCTGAGCCGAAGGCAGAGGCTTCAACCCATTGAGCCACCCAGGCGCTTCTCTTATTTCTTATTCTTAATGTTTATTACTGAGATAAAGATTGAAGGAGGCATTCGTTATACTTCTGTCAACAAAATTCATCCTTTAAAAATTTATTACTTGGGGCACCTGGGTGGCTCAGTGGGTTAAGCCACTCAGGTCATGATCTCAGGGTCCTGGGATCGAGTCCCGCATCGGGCTCTCTGCTCAGCGGGGAGCCTGCTTCCTCCTCTCTCTCTGCCTTCCTCTCTGCCTACTTGTGATCTCTCTCTGTCGAATAAATAAATAAAATCTTTAAAAAAAATTGATTACTTAAAAATAATTGCTCTCAGTCATCTGGGTGGCTCAGTTGCTTAAGCGTCTGACTTCAGCTCAGGTCATCTCAGGGTCCTCAGGTGGAGCACCACGTGAGCTCCCTCCCAACTCAGTGGGGAGTCTATTTCTCTCTCTCCTTCTCCCTCTGCCATTCCCCCTCTTTCTCTCTCAAATAAGTAAATAAAATCTTTAAAAATAATAATAGTAATAATAATTGCTGTCACCTTCTGAATATAAAAATAGCCCCATTATCAGAAACTCTTTCTGTAATTGTATTTTTTTTTAAGAGTTTATTTATTTATTTGACAGAGAGTGAGAGAGAGCACAAACAGGGAGCAGCAGAGGGAGAAGGAGAAGCAGGCTCCCAGCTAAGAGAGAGCCCAATGGAGGGTTCAATCCTAGGACCCTGAGATCATGACCTGAGTCGAAGGCAAATGCTTAACCAACTGAGCCACCAGGCACCCATATAATCATCTTCTATTTAAATAACAATTAGATGACCTGTAATTAGGTATGTAAATTATGGTACGGCTATACAATGGGTATTATTAATACACATCCAGTGATCTAGACATATATATATGTGTATATATATATATATACATATATATATATATATATATATATATTCACAGTTAGGGGGAGCCAGATTATAAAATAACATTTATAAAATAGCATGTAGAGGGTTCCCTGGTGACTCAGTCGGTTAGGCGGCCCACTCTTGGCTTTGGCTCAGGTTGTGATCTAAGGGTCATGAAATCAAGCCCAGTCTCCAGCTCCGTGCTCAACATGGAGTCTGCCTGAGAGTCTTTCTCCCTCTCCCTCTGCCTCTCTTGCTCAAGCTTTCTCTCTCTCTCTCTAAAACAAATTTTAAAAAATCTTTACAAAATAGCATGTATAGAATGTTTTATTTTTATAAATATTTATATTTGCATTCATTTTATATTTGCATAGAAAGGTCTAAAGAATATACACAAGGCATTAACAGTGGTTATGACTGGGTAGTAGGGTTGGAAGTAGTTTTTATTTTCTCTTTTCATAAATCTGCATTTTCTCAAGCTCTTAAAATTATTAAATACACTTTTAATTATAAGAGAAAAAAAAGAAGTGACTGACATATGAATTCAGGTGCTAATGCAGCAAAGTACAAGAAATCACCTTTCTCTTTTCCTGTGACTTATGCAATGAACACAAAATGGTGCACTCCCAATTCCTCCATCTGACACTTGGAGGAGGCAGCACAAGACTGTTCCTGTGGCCACTACCTCCTGATCTTCAGCCATTCTTCATTTAATCATTAATTCTCTGATTACCTCTGGTGCGCAAGACACAGTGCTGGAAAGGCTACTTTAAAAACATCCATTCCTCTTAAAAATCAGATACAAAATGCATTTGATGAGTCAGGCTCTTTTGGATTTTGGTAATTAAAATTTTCACCTACCACTGCTTTTAGCTTCAGTATATCCTGTACTTGATGTCTCACAGGACATCTCTGTCTCCTTCTCTACCCTCACCCTAAATGTGGGGGACGTGAAGAGGGAGACCACTGAGCTTGGCCCGTAGTGCCTTTAAGTTAAAGGGTGCTTGAAAGCATCATCGTGACATCCCATTCAAGGGTTCAACTCAAAAACCAGCAGGGCCAGGAGTACCAGAAGATCACTCTGAGTTCAGCAAGCCCAAGGGGATGATGTGGCTGTTTCATATCATTATGACCATCTTCAAGAGAGTGGCTGGTCCCTCCACGTTCCATCAGAAAACAGGAAAACCTAATGATCAGACTCACCCTCTTTCTATAGCCATGTATCTTGGCAGCTTTACAGTGACCCCCATTGTGTGGTTTATTCCTTCCGTGAGGAGGACTCACCATCCCCAAAGAAAAGTCCATTACAGAAAATCAAGGAAGCCGTGAACCAAGACATGTAACACGTAATAAAACCCACTCATGAATAATCGAATACCATCCATTATGGCTTTTAGAATTTTAGGCAAGGCACTGATTTCCAAAAAGTAATACAAGGCCCGTTAGATGAATATGGAAGTTGGGAGAACTATATCTCATCTTTTTTTTTACCTAGTCGGGATTATGAGAGTTTCAGTAAAGAAATTCCTGTTTTATATAAAAGAAAATCTCCCTCGCACCCTCTATGTCTAGTGGCAGATCAATACATACATTTTAGATCTGGTTAAATGACTAATGCGTAGGCCATTAATGAGAGCCCACAGCTATCTGATTACTGGAACAAATGCTGCTAATGTAAAATTTAAAAAATAATTTTTTTTTTTTTTTTAGAAAGAGAGTGCGATGGGGGAGGGGCAGATGGTGAGAGAGAGAATCTCAAGCAGGGTCCATGCCCAGCACAGAGCCTGACATGGGGCTTGATCTCATGACCTTCAGATCATGCCCAGAGCTGAAATCAAGAGATGCCCAACCAACCGCACTCCCAAGCACCCCTATAAATGTGAATTTAATTAAATCCAATAATTTTTTACTTGGTACTTTCTATGTGCTAGACACCATGAGCTTTATGAAAGTAAAATAGCATCTGCCCTCTACAAGCTCCCAAATAGGAAACACAAATATTTATATAAATAATTTTATCACCAGATGAATTTGATGCTTTTTCTTTTTTAAGATTTATTTGTTTATTGAGAGAAAAAGCACAAGCACAGAAGAGGCAGAAGGAGAGAGTGAATCTCAAGCAGACTCCCTGCTGAGTGCAAAGCCCAGCACAGGGCTCAATCTCACAACCCTGAGATCATGACCTGAGCTGAAATTAAGAGTGGGATGCTTAACTGACTGAGCCACCCAGGTGCCCCTGAATTTCATACTTCTAATAACAGAAGAATAAACACTATGTCATGGGGCTTAGGGCACATGCTCTGGAGGCCAACAACCTGGGTTGGAATTCTGATTCTACCCATCACTAGCTAACTAAATGACCTTAACAAACTTAACCTTCTCTTCTACCTCAGTTTCTTCACCTATAAAAGGGAGATAATAATGATATCTACCTCATAGGATTATTGTGAGGATTAAACGTGGCACAAATGGAAGTATTGTGAATGTTGGTGTAATTATTACTAGCCCAAGATAAGGAAGAACTAATTCTGAAGGTCCTGGGAAAGCAATCCCATGAATGGAATCTGTGGCCAAGCTGTGAATAATGGTAAGGATTTTAGTGTGCCATGATGGGAGAGAAGGGCATTTCACAATCAAGAATTAACCCAAGCACAGGCCTAGAAGTAGGAAGAAGGGGGTTAGTGCCCTGACGAGGCTGGTGGTATGGCTCTAGTTCCAGGTGTCTGAGCTAGAGGTAGGGGGATACAGAAGAAATAACACTGAGAGATGAGAGATGCTGCCATCTGCCTTCAGAAGGTAACGAATGCCAGCTAACAAGCCTACACACTTTCCAGAGGTGATCACAGCCCAAAAAGCAGGGCATCACAACGGTGAAGAACATGGGATTCTAGATTTGAATTTTGGCTCCGACTCGTAAGAGCTATGTGATCTTGGGCAAGGTAATTAGCTTTTCTCTGCCTCTGTTTTCTCACACATAAAACAGATATGTTAAAGATTAAATGAGAGGTCATATGTGAAGTTCTTAGAACCAGTGCCTGGTGCATAATGACACATATGTGTTTCCTTTGAAAAGGCATAGTGCTGTGAGACCCTTGATCTTGGAGTTGTGAGTTCGAGCCCCATATTGGGTGTAGAGATTACTTAAAAAAAAAAAAAAAAAAAAAACTTAAAAAAAAAAGGTGGATGACTGGCCAATGGCATCTCTTCCACCCTCCTGATTGGTCCTTCAGAAAATTATCAGCAGTTGGTATGGTCAATGACGGTCAAGGATATAAGATTGTTTTTCGGTCATTCCAAAAAAATACTACCATGAAAGTAAATGTTCTCTTTTGGACAAAAACTTTCATGGTCCATGAAAAAAAAAAAACATCTAAAATGAATGGCAAAGTGACAGCAGGCACAAAACGTAAACATACACACTTCTAGGGGACATGACTGAATTTGTCCCAGACTTTTTCAGATCACCATGGCCATGCAAAGTGGCAAAATGCACCATTTATGAGAAGGTAGGATCTGGGTTAACTTTTGAATGACAGTGAAGGTTTTAATATGAGTAGGGGTAGGGAAGGGCGAGAACCAAATGCATGGTCATGACTGCTCAGATAATCTCTAAGGCAAGAACTTACTTCCAGATCCATCTTTGACTCTAGGTCCTTCAGGCTTGGCCTCAGAAATAATGTTTGCATTGGCGTTATTCTCCATCTCGATCACAAAGTCACTGTCCTCCTCAAACTCAGGGTGACTAAAGATCCAATCCAGTGCTCTTTCCAGGTTATTATTCTAATAAAATAAAACATTTTTACAATGTATGCAGCCCCAGGGCCTCATTATATCCTGACCACTTGAACCAGGATGTCAAGCAGATAAGACAGGAGGTCTGAATTCATTAGTCCTAAGTGCCTCTGAGAGCAAAGCTCTGACCCTGCATATGAAATGCACATTCAGCTGGCATTCTCCAAGTCTCCCGACTGAGGTCTGTAATTAGATTCACTGGGAAACAGATCTGAGCAGCAGACCAGCGTTCCAAAGTCCGTATCCATCTTAGCTCAGCATTTCTGCAGGCTGATGCTAATGATGGGGTACAGAACACCAGAGAGTCTGCCATTTGTTGGAGCCCAGCTCTTTCTTGGCCCCGCCAACTGCACACACTACATTCCCTATCAACTGTGTTTTCTGCAGAGAATGATGCCAGACAGAGGGGGCCCAGCACGAGGGCCATGTTAGTGCCTCCTCTCCCTCCTCTTCCAAGCAGAGTTGTTGAATTGCAGTAGAGATAAGATTAGCATCTTGATTAATGATGACAATACTGCTTAGTTAGGTACATTGTTTCAAACTCAACTCTGCAGTTCAAACCAATCGGCCATAAAAACATTGCCATCTTCCCCTGTTTGTGATATCACGGGCAGGTTAAAGAATTTGCTTAGACATCATCAGAATCGCCAATGAAACAGTCAGTCAAGAAAAATAAGTGGGGCAAAGCAAGTACCCTGAATGAAACTAACTCTGCTTGAGATATTTCAAGCGCATTAAAGGGAAACAGATTGTTCCAGCCACACTCCTGGAGTCAGTTGAGAGCCACTATGACAATGGACCCTTGCAGGCAACCGGTCAGGACAGGTAAGCAGGAATTAGTAGCAGACAACCCCTCAAAACTATACACAGTGTGGCAATTAAGGATGGGTTAAAAAAAAAACAAACAAACAAACAAACAAACAAAAAAACAAAAACAAGAACTTCCTTTCAATATTAAACAAATATCTACCTTGAGAAGGGAAGATTTCCACCCACCATCTAGTTTCATGGTCCCTTCTCTCCTGACAACATCAGGAAGTACATGAATACCAGAAGAATCTTCTCCCTCCACAGACACAGAAGTGGAGAATTCCCAGGAGCCTTTAGTCTTCTCTATGAGGACTTCTGAGAGACACTTCTTTAAGGTCTTGGTATCAGAAAAGCAAAATTTGTCCCAAAGAACTGCCTTATTGAATATGGACTCTCATGCATCTCTCTGTGCTCCAAGGCCACAAGGAAGCTCCAAGTCAAATCTTGGAGCCTTGCTAATAATAAACACTCAGATGATACGGAGTTTCTTTCAGTTTTGGTCTTTTGGTTGCTTTCATCTGTCCCAGCTGGCTCCCTGGGTTTTTTGTGTGTGTGTTTTGTTTTGTTTTGTTTTGTTTTTTACTCCTTATTCTTAAACTGTATCATTTCCCCCAATCATTTATTTTAGCTGTACGTAGAATATAAGCAAATAAATCTCTGTGGGCCATGGTGGGATACAGAGTGAGACAAACATAATTCAAAATGATCAAAGGACACTGGAAAGTCTCCACTGGTGCTGACAGAAAGACACACTGCCTCTAATAAGAGGAGGGTATTCACACAACCTCGGGTGCTTACTGTGGCTCGCAGCGCCTGAACAGCCTGATTTCGATGGAATCCCATGGAGGTAATGATAGCGACAATTTCCTCTGGAGGCTGGTTATCCAATCCGGTAGCACCAAAAACAGAGGCTCCAGCAGAAGCTGCTCCTCCATAACCAGGCATGGTCAGTGGTTCGGCAAAATCTGGGGAAGAGAGTCACACTCAGACCTTTTTCTTTTTTAGTCTTAAAATAAACAATACTTTTGCAGCAACGTGGGTGGAACTAGAGAGTGTTATGCTAAGTGAAAGAAGTTAATCAGAGAAAGACAGTTATCATATGATTTCACTCATATGTGGAATTTAAGAAATAAAACTGAAGATCATAGAGGAAGAAAGGAAAAGTAGAATAAGATGTAACCAGAGAAGGTGACAAACCATAAGAGACTCTTAATCATAGGAAACAAATTGAGGGTTGCTGGAGGGGAGGGTGGGTAGAAGGATAGGGTAACTGGGTGACGGACATTAAGGAGGGCATGTTAAGTAATGAGCACTGGGTTTTATATAAGAATGGTGAATCAAAGACTTGTTCCTCTGAAACCAATAATATAATATTGAATTTAAATTTTAAAAATTAATTTTAATTAATTTAATTAATTGAATTTAAATTTTTAAAATGTTTAATTTAAAAAAAGGAAATAACACCAGCTAAGAAGGAAAAATACCTAAAAAGTTATAATAATTAAGAGAGTTGGTACTGACATAAGGATAAATCTATAGATCAAGTGAATAGAATTCAGAGAGTCCAAAAATAAACCCACAGATTTATGGTCAATTGAGTTTTGACAAGGGTACCGAGACCATTCCAATGGGGACGGGACAGTCTTTTCGACAGATGGTGCTGGAACAAGTGCATGTCCACATGCAAGAGAATGAAGCTGGATGCCCATCTCAGGCGATATTCAAAAATTAACTCAAAACAGCTCCGTAAGCTCAATGGAAGAGACCTTGAGTTAGCAACATTTCTCAGAAATGATACCAAAAGCACAAGTGACAAAAGAAAAATAGATAAATTTGACTTTATCAAAATTAAAAGTTTTTGTGCTTCAAAAAATGCCATCAAGAAAGTGAAAACACTGACAGAATGAGAGAACATATTTGCACATCATATATCTGGAAAGGTGCTTGTATTCAAAATATGAAAAGAACCACTCAAAAATATAAAGACAACCTCCTTGAAAATGGGCAAACAGTTTGAATAGACATTTCTCCAAAGATACATAAATTACCCACAAACACAGGGAAAGATGCTCTACACATCATTAGTCATCAGGGAAATGCAAATAAAAACCACCGTGAGCTACCGTGTTCCCATCCACTGAAATGGCTATAATAAAAACATCAGTAACAAGGGTTGGAGAGGATGTGGAGAAACTGGAATGCTCACCCTTTGTGGCAGAATGTAAAACGGTATAGCCAAGTGAAAACCACTTTGGCAGTTCCTCAAAAAGGCAAACACAGAATTACTGTATGACATGGCAACTCCACTCAAGAGAAATTAAAACATGTTCACACAAAAATGTGTATTCAAATGTTTATAGCTACAGTATTCACAGTAGTCAAAAACTGGAAATAGCCCAAATGTCTACCAACAGATGAAAAGATAAATAGCTTGTGTGTCCCTACAGCAAAATACCCTTGTGCAACTCTAATAGTTGCACAACTCTGATAACTTACTAAAAAGCACAGAAATGTACACTTCAAATGGGTGAATTATATATGGTCTATGGTAAACTAAACCTTAATAAAGTAGACAGAGGCAAAATCTTACTAAACAGCCCCATTCCTTCATGTACATTTTTCTATTTCAAGTCCTTATCATTTATTAGCTAGTAGTATGGGCAGACCTCAATTTATTGCACTTCACCTGATTTCACTTTGCAGATAATGCACTTTTTACAAATAGGTTAGTGGCGACTCTGTGTTGAGCCAGCCTACTGGTGCCATTTTTCCAACAACGTTCACTAACTGCATGATCCTGAGTCACATTTTGGTAATTCTCACAGTATTTCAAACTTTTTCTTTATTAGTATATGATGCGATCTGTGATAGTGATCTTCGATGTTACTATTGTAATTGTTTAGGGGCACCACAAACTGCACCCATATAAAACAGCAAACTTAATCCATACGTTGTGTATCTATTGACTGCTCCACTGACCATCCATTTTCCAGTCTCCCTCTTTTTAGGCCCCCTTATTCCTGAGACACAATATTGAAATTAGGCCAGTTACTAACCGTACAACGGCTTCTAAATGTTCAAGCAAAAGAAAGAATCACACATCTTTCACTTTAACTCAAATGCTAATGTGACTAATCTTAGAGAGGAGGGGATATTGAAAATGAGATAATCCAAAAGCTAGGCCTCTTTACACCAAAGAGTCAAATTGTAAAGGCAAAGGGAGAATTCTTGAAGGAAATGAGAAGTGCTCCTCTGGTGAACACACCAATGATACAGAGCAGAGCAGCTTCATTGCTGATGGAGAAGGTTTTAGAGGTTTAGACAGAAGACCAAACCAGCCACAATATCCCCTTGAAACCAAAACCTAGTCTAGAGTAAAGCCCTCCCTGTCTTCAGTCTACGAAGGCTGGGAAGGAAGCTGCAGCAGGAAAGAATGAAGCTAGCAGAGGCTGGTTCACAAAGTTGAAGGAAAGAAGCCATCTCCATAACATAAATGAACAAGGTGAAGTAGCAAGTTACCAGCCATCTATTGGCAGAAGATGCCATCTAGGGCTTTCATAGCTAGAAAGGAGAAGTCAATGCCTGGCTTCAAAGTGTAAAAGGATTGCTGGACTCTCTTGTTAGGGGACAATGCAGCTGGTGACATTAAGTTGAAGCCAGTGCTCATAGACCATTTCACAAATCCTAGGACTCTTAAGAATTATGCTAAATCCATTCTGCCTCTGCTCTAGAAATGGAACAAAGCCTGGATGGCAGCACATCTGTTTATAACACGGTTTACTGAATATTTTAAGCCACTGTTGAGACCTACTGCGCAGGGGAAAAAAAAAAACTTTCTTTCAAAATAAGACTGCTCACTGACAATGCACCTAGTGACCCAAGATCTCTGACGCAGACAAACAGTGAGATTGATGTTGTTTTCATGAATACTATCACAACATCCATTCTTCAGCCCATGGATCCAGGAGTGATTTCAACTTTCAAGTCTTACTATTCAAGAAATACATTTTGTAAGGCTGTAGCTGCCACAGATTCCTTCGATGGATACGGCAGAGTAAACTGAAAGCCTTCTGGAAAGAATCCACCAATCTAGATGCCATTAAGAACACTTGTGATACATAGGAAAGAGCTCAAAATATCAACGTTAACAGCAGTTTGGAAGAAAATGCCACCCTTCGTGGGTGACTTAGAGGCATTCAAGACTTCAGTGGAGGAAGTCGCTGCAGACGTGGTGGAAAGAGCAAGAGAACTAGAATTAGAAGAGGAGCCTGAAGGCAGGACTGAGTTGCTGCGATCTCATGATAAAATTTTAACAGATGAGCATTTGCTGCTTATGGATGAGTAAAGAAAGCAAGCGGTTTCTTGAAATAGATCCCACTCCTGGTGAAGACGCTCTGAAGACTGTTGAAATGACAACAGAAGACCTAAAATATGACATAAACTTGGTTGACAAAACAGCAGCAGGGTTTGAGAGGATTGACTCCAATTTTCAAAGAAGTTCTACTGTAAGAGAAACTCCATCAAATAACATCACGTGTTACACAGCAACCATTTATGAAAGGAAGAATCAGTCGATGCAGCAAAAACAAAGTATTTTTCAATTAAGGTATGTACATTTTTAGACATATTGCTATTGTACACTTAATAGGCTACAGTATGGTATAAACATCACTCTTCTATGCACTGGAAACCAAAATATTCATTGGATTCACTTTATCATGATACTCACTTTACTGTGGTGGTCTGGGACTGAGCTAGCAACAACTCTGACATATGCTGGTATATCCTACATCTTTCTGGTGGTCATTGCTTGCTTTAAAAGGGTGAGTTACATTTCAAGAAAGCTAATAATTTTTTTTTTTGAGGATGCAATAAGATTTTTATTATTTTTTTTATTTTATTTTATTTTATTTTTTTCAGTGTTCCAAAATTCATTGTTTATGCACCACACCCAGTGCTCCATGTAATACGTGCCCTCCAGAATATATATTTTTTTAAGAGTAAAGACGAACATTGTGACTTTGCTCCACAAGCAAAGTGCCCCTCATTGCAGCAGAGAAAGTGAGCTGAGAGTATAAATTATGAGGGACAAAAGAAAGCGAGCTAAGAAGCTAAATTATGAGTTAAGTGTCATTTTCTGGGACCCATTCAGAGGACACCGAAGGACCAAGACTTAGCATCACTGATAACCCCATCAGATTCCAAAGCTATCCCCTCTTCCAACCACTCACCTGGCTCTTCCATGTGAACAATGATCCAGTTGAAGGCCACTTCGGCTCCCATATTTCCAGTAAAGTACACAGCCTTCCGACATGCTTCTAGAGGGAAGCCCATCTCAGCCAGCTGCATCACTGATGACTCATCAATGTCCGAGGCTACGGAGCACAACAGAACACTCTGGTGTAAAAACGTAAACTCTCTTTCTCCTCACCCTAGCTTCTCCTCATCTACCAGCACATGCTATCCAAAGAAAATGCTCTTCTGTTTGGTGTATAAATGGTGTTTTACCTCTGCTTTGTTTGAGTTCATCTAAATATTATACCATTTGAGCTTAAATGCCTTTGACCTAAATAGGAACCACAATAACCACCTAGACAATCCAAACACTGAAAAACAATTCCTTAAAAAAAAAAAAAAAGAAAGCAAAACAATTCCTTAATTTCATATGGGAGATTGGGTGTATTCCCAGAACCACTGCAGTCTCTCAGATCCTTCTCAAGACTTCTCCTACAGCCATCTCTCCTATCACTGAAAACTGAAAAGAAAAGCTTTAAATCTCGTAGGAAGTTATGCCAGGTCTTTAAGTATATCAGCAATCAAAGGAAGTAATCAGCTCTGGGAAATGGAGAGCCCAAATGCTAAGTATGGAAGGACACAATATGTTCTGTAATGGTATACATTTAAGATATTAAAAGAGATAGCTTTAGGGGGGCCTGGGTGGCTCAGTGGGTTAAAGTCTCTGCTTTCGGCTCAGGTCATGATCCCAGGGTCCTGGGATTGAGCCCCACGTCGGGCTCTCTGCTCCATGGAGAGCCTGCTTCCTCCTCTCTCTCCCTGCCTGCCTCTCTTTTCTACTTGTAATCTCTGTTTGCCAAATAAATAAATAAAATCTCAAAAGAAAGAGAGAGAGAGATAGCTTTATAAACCTAATGTGGGCTTAGACACAGAGGGTTTTTTTTTCTCATAATGACATATAGATACTGGTAAAGACGTATGTGTATGTGTCTGTATGTATGTGTGTGTATACATGGACACAGATAAGCACATGTATCTATACATAATGTATAAAACATACATAAAAACCTATAGGCATGTGTGTATATACATATATGTATGTGTACACAGATATACACAGAAATATGTGTGGTTATAATACACATGTACATGTGTATATATACATACACCTGTTACATTTTATGGAGACACTTTTGTATGTGTATATACATGTGCATGTTTATATGTATACATATACATGTATATAAACCTACACAGTGCTCTCAAATTATCCAACAACTGGAGGGGAACAGGAGCACAAAATACATCCCTTATGTTTTCTACATCCTGAGGTCTCTAATCTACTGAAAATTCTGCCAAAGATGGCAACTAGGAGAACTGAGTAGTAGCAGTGAAATGAGGATTAGAGGTATCTGTTCTATAAAAACTATATTGAAAATGTGTTTATCAGGGTGCCTGGGTAGATTAAGTGTCCAACTCTTGATTTCAGATCAGGTCATGATCTCCGGGTCGTGAGCTCAAGCCGCGCCTTGGGCTCCATGTTGGGCATGGAGACTGCTTAAGATTCTCTCTCTACAGGGTGCATGGGTGGCTCAGTTGGTGAAGCGACTGCCTTCGGCTCAGGTCGTGATCCCAGGGTGCAGGGATCGAGCCCCACATCGGGCTCCTGCTCAGTGGGGAGCCTGCTTCTCCCTCTCCCTCTGCTATTCTGTCTGCTTATGCTCTCTCACTCTATCAAATAAATAAGTAAATAAATATATTTTTTAAAAAAATAAATATCTTTAAAAAAAAAAAGATTCTCTCTCTGCTTCTCCCTCTTCCCCCTCCTTCTCACCACCATCCCACCCCCGGCACTCTCTCTTTCTAAAAAGAAAAAAGAAATGTGCTTATCAACGTTCTCTTTTACAAGAGAACATCTTTTCAATACCAGATTTTAAGAAAGCAATGATTTAGGACAGCAGTGATTCCCGAGTTGTGTTCTATGACAGCCTGATGTCCTAAGAAAGATGTCATTATTGAACCACAAAACAAGGGGTTTCCATGGCCAAAGAAGTCCTAAAATCTACATTCTCTACTCTCCCCTTAGAAATTTACAATGTGCGTTAGCACAGTGAAGACTTAAAAATCCTGTCATAAAGACTCCTGCACTTAAGGAAACTAGGAAACTCTTTCTACAGAACACCTTCCAACATCTTGAGAGACTCTAATGTTCCCTACAATGTAATTTAGGAAGTGCAGCTCAATAAGTGGTTATGGGGGTCTCTAATAACAGACTGAAAATGTATAATTCCGTTTTTGTGAAAAATAAAGTAAGTAAAGCACAGGCCAGCAGAAGGATATACACCAAGTGTTAACAATGGTTATGAATGAGTGATGAAACCATAAAGGACACTTAATGGTTAACCCACAGTTTGTAAATATCTTTTTACTCCCATAATAAGAAAACAATTAAAGTTATTCTTTAAAAATCTGAGAAAGGTGGGGTGCAAATGTTAAACAATCCCAGATAATTCTATTTTCTCCCTGTTGAGAGTACAGGTGGCTGCTGATAAGACAGCAGGCTTAGATCTGGGAGGAAATCAATGGCCAAGCCCTAAACACTAGAGACTGGCTGAGTGCTCTGGGTCAGAGACAGACTCCTCCCGCTCAGTCAGTGATAAAACCCCATCCCTTCCCCTGGGGCAAAAGCCTTACAGAACAGCTCTCTGCAGAAGCAAAAGCAGCCCGCAGACCTCTCACATTCCAGAAAAGGTCACATGGCCCGAAAAGCACACTTGACTCCCGGCCCAGATTCTGCTCCCAGCTCTGGGGTCTCTGAAGTTTCCTGAGTCTCAGTTTTATACTCTTCAAAGGTTACCTGCCCTGTCCTTCTTACTGTGATAATCAAATGAGAAGCTGGATTTTGTATGAACAGTAAAGTTATATAGGATCGGAAGGATTTGTAAAATAATAAACACAGTATGACTCATGGTAACCATTCCAGAGCAATACCAACCATTGTTATTATTATAATTAAATTATTCACAAAGGCAATGGTTTTCCCAAGACCCTCGCTAACCCTGACAGCTTATAGCAATGAGCAAATCATAATTGACCAAGGAGAGGAAATGTTGAGGTCTAAGGCACATGATCAGTCATTTGCAATGTAAAACACATGAACTTGTAAACTAACAATAGTTTGTCTCTGGAAGGTCTTTGTAGACAGAAAAATTTGGAGTATTTAGTGTTAAACATTCCCCCTTCCTCCTAATTATATCTAAATACTCATCAGAAATGGTTTATTGCATTCTTTTCAGAAAACGGAGAGTATCAACTCCTATAAGATTAAGGAACTAAAAATCTATAAAATTAACACACAATCCAATGACACTACTAACGTTGAGAGTATTAATTAATGCTACCATGTCCCATCAGTCATGAGTCATCTCTACATGTCCATCAGCAGGAATGGAAAAAAGTGCCTGGCCACTGTGCCATCACTGCATCAAGAGCCCTACTCCTGGCCAGAGTGGGAAGAAATGGCATCATGAGCCCACCTTCATACAAGTGGGCTATGGCTCAGAGACTAAGGCTCAGAGAAGTTAAGTAAATTTTTCTAGCTTGTAGTCATAAACGTCAGGGCCAAGTTTCCAGCCCAGGGCCGGTTGGCTTTCAGGCTGATGATCTTCCTCCTGAGCTACGGAGTCACTAATCACCATGTCACTGGTTTACGTGTGCTGCTAACTGAACTTGCAGACAAAGAATCCCTCCCACCGGGAAAAGCTGTGCACAACCACAGGGCAAGAACAATGCCCCTTTATTGAATTCCCACAGATAAATGTCAGACCAATGACACTGGTGTAGGACACTAAGAAAAATTTCAAAAGGTACATACGGTCTATCAGTTGGTTCATCAGGCGATCTGGAAATTAATGGAGAGGCAGAGAATGAGATCAATGCACAGCAAAGAGTTTTAGAGAAAGAAAAAGAGTCCCTGCAGGGCAATCCCTAATCCCTCACCCCTAAGGATCCCATGTTGTGGTCAACCCGCCAGCACCCCACCACACACACCACCCAGCCTGTACAACATGAAATCATTACAGTAGGGAGTAAAAATAAACAGGTTTCAAGCATTTCAACCAGATAAAACATGATGCTCTGGTTATCATCTTAGTAAACTAAATAATTTATCTTCCTGTATTTCTAAGGACTCCATATAATTACAAACCAAGGATTCTGTTAAGAACATCAGAGAAAGCAGGAACAAGGCTAATAAACCATCCTGTACTCCTCTGACACTCCTTATCTCTGCTCTCTGGCCCCTTCAGTGGACCACTCTTACCACATAACCCAGAGTGTACCACGTACAGGTCCCTTCTCTACTCTCCGTACTCTACAGTTTAACATCTGACTTAGCGTCCGAGAATAATGGAACATAGGTGCCAATCTCGAATCCTATCTTGAGTCTCCTGGATTCACCTTACCCTTCTTCTGCACCTGAACATGGTCACCAAGAATATTCAGTGCTCAACTGATAAGAAACCTTTGGAAGAGGGGCCCAGTGTGCTCTAGCACTTTTAACTGACCTAATTAACTGATTAAAAAGGTGAACAGTAAGTAAATAGGTAAGCAAATGGAAACAATGAAACTGATTTCATCAGTAACTGAGCTAAAATAAAACCAAGATTTTTTGACACTGTCCTTGGATCCACAAAAGTGAAACAATTATTATCTGCTTGTCCTTTTTCCTTAAAAAGTTAAATATTCTGAACAAAAATCTCGCTCCCTCGCTATGAAGCAGTGACAAAGCTGGGGAGGTGAAACGGGGTCAAGATGTTTAAAACCAGCACACACTACTGAATTTCCCCTTTGGGTTGTCCAGAGGACTCCCAAGATGACACAGCTCCTCAAGATTGAGAGCATACTGAAAACACGCTCCTTCTCTTCCCCACGGGCCAATTTATTTGAGGGAAGGAGAGGGGGGAAGGGAGGGGAAGCCAAAGGCTGCATAACCTAAAGACTATTTTGGAGATTTGCTGCCCTCTATTGCCAGTGATTTCTTTTTTTTTTTTTTTTTTAAAGATTTTTATTTATTTACTTGATAGAGAGAGATCACAAGTAGGCAGAGAGGCAGGCAGAGAGAGAGGGGGAAGCAGGCTCCCCGCTGAGCAGAGAGCCCGATGTGGGGCTCGATCCCAGGACCCTGAGATCACGACCCGAGCTGAAGGCAGAGGCTCAAACCACTAAGCCACCCAGGCACCCCTGCCAGTGATTTCTGCAGGTCCGTTTCAATTACCCGCGACGGGTCTGTGCATTTTCCCATGTCTACCTGAGGTTTACAGTTGCAGCCAGGCCTCCCTACTGTGCGTCTACAGTGGGTTACAACACAGGAAGATGGCCAAGGGACAACAGAGTGGAGAAAGATAAGAGACTCTTCCACTGGGGGTGGGGTGGGTAGAGGGGTAAGAGAGCAACCTCCTGGCAGACAATGGTACCTTTTGAGTCATCAGGAATGACTATAGGGGGGCTGATGTCCGGAAGTTCCTCTTCTCCTGGCTGTAACCCCCTGGCTCGGAGATGATTGATATCAAGTAGGTCTGGCATATCAATAGAAACATCTACAAAGTGAGAGAGATTACATTCACCAGACTCCCCCAAAACCCACAATTGCCCCCTAAAACCAGCACCTCTAGCTCTTATGTGCATGTGTCTAGGCAGAGCTAAGGGATGCTTTTCAGTCCCCTGGAGTAAATCCCTAGACCAGGAGACTCACTGAGATTAGTTACATTTAATGGAGAAGCAGGGGGAAGATACAGAGCATTTCACACTGAACAAGCCAGAGGTTGCAAACTGGGAGCCCAAAGACCAGTTGTAGCAAACAGAATGTCTGATGTTTCTAAAATGTTGGTGACAAATTCCAATTTTAAAATCAGAAGATTTCATTTAAAGATCCATATTTCCAGCTTATTTTGAAAAACAAATATTCTCATATGGTAACAACTGCCCTGGGGCTGATCTTCAGTTTCCACTCCAGACAATATGTGCCCTACAAGATTGTAGGGCACAGACCCCACTGCTCCCGATTGCCCCCATGGCCCTGACATCATATTTGCAATTCTGATTGTTCTGGTAAGAAAATGTCTTTCTAAGCCACGTCTTTATCCAAAGTGGAAATACCCAAGAAAGGTTAAGATAGCTAGACTACACGTTTCTTATATCCAATGTACTCTGTCATTTACCTTATCCCCCAAGCCATATGAGGCAGTGGCGTTTGCAACCCCTAGATTACACCTTTTCTCAGATCATGAAGGACCCTGTGATCATTCTCACCAAGGTAATAAAGAATGAAGTTTTAAAGAAATAAATCCAATCTTAAGTGTATTAGTCTTGGGGAATTTTTTTCTAACTTCTCGGGTCAGTTGTTACTGTGCTGACTTACTCAAATACAAAATTTAACAGTCTAAGAGCCTGTTGAAATTTAGTGTTATATTCAGATACAATAATAATGAAAAATGGGTCCAAATGTTGGTGTGGGATAGGTCTTCCAGGCTAGCAAACAGAGCTTGAAAATACTACCCCCAAAACCAGTTATGATGCCAGGTACGTAAATCTTATTTTAAAACAACAACCCGAAGAAAAAGCTTAGTTAAAAAAAATTTTTTTTTTCAATCTCAGGGAGCAGCAAAAACAAACATACTGTCTGACCCACAAAATCAATACAACTGTTCTCCACAGAGAAATTCAGGTTCATTAAAGCAGGCTTCGAGGCTCCTTTAAATTCAGCAAGTCTATGAAATCTGATCTGGAGTTTTTATCCTTTACGGAAATTCCAAGGACAGAGAAAAATAAGAATGCTGCTTCCAAAGCAGGTGAAAGCCTTTAGGAGAAAGCAGTTTTCTCTCAGGTCCTTCCTAGGTCCACAGAGGAAAGGCTGAGTGCGGAGCATGCTGGCCGCAAAATCATTCCACCAGGAACTCAAAGGTCTACTGCAGAAGCAGTCAGCACCCTCCATCCTGTCACGTGGCAAACAAGTGCCCTGACAACTGAGCGGCTGAGGTTCCCGGGGAAACCAGCCTGATTTCACATTCTTTTCACCTACACTCTCCAGAAGACCCGGTGAGTGCTTAATTAACCAGTGTAAGGCCTGAGTTTGTTTTTCAAGCACTCAGAAACACAAAATGTTTAAAAGCCTGGCAAACAGCCCGAGGTACACTAGCTTGAGAAACGTGTCCTGCCGTGGCACGGAGGACAGCCTAAAAACAACTTTGACGTTGGATCCTGATGGTGGTGAAAAGGTTCTTGTACATCCTCTGGAAAACTCAAACCTCTAACAAGGGTCGAGGGCCTTTATAATTCGCAAGAAAAAAGCCAAAGGAAGCCAAAAATCAAATTCCTTTTTTGACGATTTAAAGCACCTGGCTGTACTCATTATTAATAAAATCTGTGTGATGTAAGTGACTGCCATTAGCCACACCCACCTGCTTCAGAGGCCAAGAAGAGCTAATAAGAGGAGCATGTATCTTCAGTTACCTGCACCTCCACGTGTGGGCTTTGGACCAGCAGCACCAGCAGCATCAGTATCACCGGGGAGCTTGTAAGAAATAAAGAATCCCTGCCCCCCGCCCCCGACCTGCTGAATTAGCACCTGCATTCTGCCAAGATCCCAGGTGATTTGTATGCATGTTAAAGTTTGGAAAGTATTGTTGATTTGATAATGTGGGGATCCCATTTTGACTCTTAGAATCCAGCCATTCCAGAACGCATTTTTAGAGGGGTGGGGAACACGGGGTGATTTTTATTGTCAGTGCATATCATATACTCTTGACTTGAAAGAGAAAGGTGGAGACAATGGTAAAAGAATGAAATCGAACGATTTCTGACAGCCAATCACACGGGCCCCCTTCACATGCCATTTTTTTCCAATGGCCAATTTGATGTGTTAAGCGAAAGCATGCAAAAGATACCTACCAAATTTTTTGGGAACCCAGTCAAGACCAAAAGTGAACTTCTTTATCTGCACTACCAAGTATTCAGGGAATGAGGCAAAGCGAGATGTTCTGGGAAACACAAGGGGATTAGATCAATGAAACAAGGCAGTAAGAATCGTGACTACAGTTCATGAAGCACCACAAGCTTTGCCCGACGCATACCTGGCAGTTCCCGCGACTGCACTGAAGAGGAAGGACAGGCAAACACCATCAGCTGACCCACGCACCCACTCCCAGTCACTCACCCTGGCCTTCTCACAAGGACAAATTTTTTAACAGAGGACAACGGTGTCCTTTGAGAAGGATCTGGGGCATGTTACAAAATTACACTTTCACTTTGCTGTGGCACTTTGTATCTCTGAGAAAAGTCCTCTTCAACCATAGTCATCTGTTTTTCTCCAAAATCCTAGCTAGAATTTAGTACAGTGGGCCCTTGAACAATGCAGAGGTTAGAGGTACTGACCCCCCACCATGCAGTCAGAAATCCATATGTAACTTTTGACTCCCCAAGAACTTAATTACTTATAGTCTACTGCTGACCAGAAGCCTTACCAATAATATAGTCAATTAACACATTTTTAGGTTATATGTATTATATACTGTATTTTTACAATAATATAAGCTAGAGAAAATATAGCATTATACTGTAAAAAGCCCACTGGACCCACACAGCTCAAACCTGTGTTGTTCAAGGGTCAACTGTGTGTGTGTGTATACATACACATTACATTTGCAGGAGTGTGCAGGCATGCACTCTGTTTTTATACGTGTGGTTTGAAAAGCCCCCAAGTGATCCTGACATACCCCCAATCTCCCATCCCACAGAGAAACACTATCCTAAACCACAAAGTTGGCATGAGGAGGGTTCATTGGAACTTTGGTTGAGATTGACTATTGGAAATGCCAAAGCTTCAGGAAAATATTACTGTATCTAAAATCTATGGATCCTAAAGGGGTGTGTTTGTGTGTGTACATATGTGTATATACATATACATACATACACATACATATATATTTAATAATTTAAGGTTCAGATTTAGATATTTTAGCTAAGTATCTAAAATATCTAAATCTGAGCCTTAAATTTTTAAATTAATACATATGGTCAATATCTCGAGTTTCCCCTTCAAATGTTCAGGAATTGCCTGGACTTTGGTTTGACGATTTTATGCAGACTATTCACCTAGGACACCAAAGTCATGCCTGGTTCCGGTTCATTTTCTCCACGTTTATAACAACCATTTCTGTGTCAGTGTCAATGTGGATAGAGTAAGTACATGTAAGAAAGAAAATAAGCTGCAGGCAAATACTATATGTATCTTCTAAAATAATAGATTCTAGAACACCATCCACACGAACTCTATAAATCATTGCCTTCTACTTGGAATGTATCCGCCCAGAATTCAGAAAGCAACTACAAGTGCATTGCTGCCCCCTAGTGTACAAGAGCAGCCATAGTACAGGGACAGAGCACTATGCAGAAAAAGGGCCAAAGGATGTGGATTTGGGTCTAAGATATGCTACATGATTCACTCCAAATGCGAACAAATCACTGACCCTCCATGAGGATCACATCTACAAAACAGATTTACTAATAATAGCTACCTGCCAGGGCAATGCGATGTGAAATGATGTGAAACCACTTGGCACACTCTAGAATATACACTATGAATTCCTAGGGAATTAGTATGATGATCTGGTCATAAAAGAACTACAATCCACCAGGTGTTGGACACGGACTTGAGCTGTCAATGACCTGTTTTTTGCCCCAGGCAAGTCACTTAACCTCTCTGGATCTCAAATTCTCCATCACAAGGACAGTAGGAGGGTATAGGCAATAATGTGAGGGAGTTTTTTTCAAAATAAATAAATAAATAAAGGAGCTTAACCATCCTAAGGAATTCATCTATCATTATCCTGGTTCATTCTTTGGAAATTATCATACTATCTCTAACTAGGTTTTCCTACCTTCTGAGAGGCAATAATAAACATCATTCTTACTTAAATATAGCCAAGTCCTAATTTCCCTGAAACCCAACAAACTCCATCCAGTGTTTTCAACTAACATAAAAATACCACCTTTCTGATTGACCTCTTCCTCTTACCACATCAGCTTAAAAGCTGGAAAATATAGAACAGTGAGACCAACCAAAAGTCATCAGTAAATCAATGATCTCCAAAATGTGGTTCAGAAACCCTAAGATTCTTGCAGTTGCTCTGTGGTCCGTAACTGGGTGAGTAAAACAACTGGTGACAGCATGGGGCAAGGGGAAGTGCAGGGAACTGGAGGTGGGGTTGAATGGGAGAGAGGTGGATAATTTAACACACCCCTTTGTTATGGGTAACTCCCAACCTGAGAGTACCAGACTTCAGGTTAGAGGACACCCACATTTACATCCGCCCTGTTGGGTAAACACGCTTCATTCATTTCCATAGCCTCTACAGGGTCTCAAATTGAATCACACAGGTAGTAACTGCTCAATATATATTCGTTCAAAATAATGTCAAAAGTAGTAATTAGTGTCCATTAATTGCAGGCTTGGGACATTAACTCCTGAAATCTAACAAAGTTGTAAATGATGCACCACTTACTCTTTTATTCCTAAAATTCATTCCTGGAAATTAAAATTTTTCTTGAAAATTTCTGTATTTAATTAAGACCACTGGAGCATAAATCATTCAAAAGATCTAGGTAGACACACAACAAATTTGCCTCCAAAAACTGCTATTGGAACTAAATGAGTCAGGACACAAAGTGCTTAAAATAGTGCTTAACAATACTATTATGCTGTCTATTGACAACCCATTATCATTATCCTATCAATTGTTCACTAATTATAATTGAGGCAAAAACACCACAAATGTTTTAATAAGAAAAATACATAAGCTGTCCCTCCCCATGAAATTAAGATTGTCTATTGTCTTGAAGACCTGGCAACTAAAAAAATAGAGCACAGTTCTATCCTTTCCATTAAATATGTTGAAAATATGAAAATTAATTAACCATAAACTGTACAACCCAAGGTCAAAAAAAGGAAAGGAAAGATAAAAACAATGGCTATAACAATCACAGCACACGCTTGCTCTGCACAAGGCAGTATACAAAGCACTTTGCAAAGTTTCTCTCTCCTTACTCTTCACTCCGACCCTATGAAGAAAGTACTATTATCCCGCTTACAGTTAAGGAAACAGTGGCTTGGGATCACTTGGCCAAGATCACGTTTCAGTAAGTTCTACACTGGGGATTCAAAGCTTGTGCCCACCTAAAGCTTGTGCTCTGGAACCCCACACTGTGCTCTCCTCTTTATAAATGATAAAAGTCAAGACAAAATCTCTCCCTATTGACCTTTAACACATGAGTTGCTTGACAGCAGGACCTAGGTCTTGTTCGGCTCATTGCCTAGGATATTCCTGGTGAACAATAATACTTGCTGGGTGAATGAAATTTCCAAACACTAATATTGTTCCCAGAAACAGTCCGTTCAGGACTATTTAGGCAAGAGCCTTTATGTCTGGTCCATACTAGCCAAAACTCTATGAAAAGGACATCTTTTGCCTCTTCCTGGCCTTTCAGGCTCTGGGTCTAACACAAGAAAAATTCAAGACCCCAAACTAACATAGTGAAGAGATCTATATTGCTGGAAATAAGAAAAAGAAAAAAAAATTTTTAGGAACTCACTGAAGTGGTTTCCCCAAAACTAATATCTGAAACATGATAAGAACTAATAAGGAATATGCAAGGCTACATAAGGATTACAAGGATATGAGAATAAGCAAGCATAATCAAAAATATGGGATAATACATATAAGAGGGATTAAGGGTTTAAACGTTGAATTCAATCGATTTGAATGAATTCCAGGTCTGCCACCTACTGGCCTATTACTTCCCTTTTTATTTTCTTATCCATAAAATGGGGAGAATAGTAGCACCTACCCCTTAGTAATACCAAGAGGATTAAAGGTTAATTGATGGTAAGTGCTTAACACATGACCTGGAATGATAAATGGACAAATATGGTAGTTGCTTTATTAACCTAAAACATGTTTTCTCCTTTTCCACAAAGACCAGTTTTCAATTAACAATTGGATATATCCAATATTCATTTTTTTCATATACATAAAACCATGAGGACACATATACATATGAAAGAGGAAAAGGAAAAATCCATTGAATATCTACTGTTAAGGATTAGAGAAAGCAGAAACCCCTCTCCTAGACAGTTACATTAGCACTGCCTACAACTAAATATTTCATAGCATTTGAGGCGAAAACCAGGTAAGCAAACATCATTCCTCCAATACGGATAGAAGAAGAACATTGTGTGGTAACTTTGCCCTAGGATAGAACATACACTGGGAAGGGGACACAGGAGATGAATCCAGATCTCCCGGCCACTTGCCCCAGGGCGAGAGCCTCCGTCTCTACAAAGCCAATGTCTCCCTACTCCATTTTAATGATGGGCCTTCTGTTAGTGATGAGAAGACTCCTTCCCACAGGCCCAGAGAGTATGTCAGAACCTGCTTTCTAAGACATGAGGCTACTTTTCTGAAGAGCAGAAAAGGGCGGGTAAGTAGACAGGGAAATGAAGAACACTGCAGTTTACACCTGCTGCTGGTCACTTTCTAGGAGGTCAGGTCCCCTGATCACTTCTATGCCCCACTTGGAATCAGAATTCAAGTGCAAAGAGAGAAGAATCCAGGTTTGAGAAACCTACCTATGGTCAATAATTAAAGTAAAAAAAAATGTTGTACACCTTAATCGTACAACAATAGTATTTTCTCTCAATATGTATCAGTATATGTCAATATCTCAATACTGTCAATGATATTCAGTAAAGCTGGGGAGGGGGAATAATGAGAGAAATTGGGTCTACCACTGAGATAGTGCATAGATGTCTAACTGCCCAATGATGGCTCCAGGTTTCAGTGAAGTGAGTCTCATGCATTGAACACACCAACTCACTAACTCTTCTCTGTGAGGACACACACACACACACACACACACACACATCCCATAAATGAGCAACCCTAGGATGAAAACTTATTCCACAATGGATAATTAATAACTGAATGGACTATTATTAATCTCATTTGGATATGAACATTTTTATAAAAATTATTTTAAGAAAACATGGCCTTTTTTAACTTCTAAAATAAATTCTTTCATTTTCCCATTTTTACCATAGGAAATCGATCATCTGAAACAAAGAAGAATCCCAAGCGATGGCTATTGCTGGGAATAACTGATTTAAGTCTGACTGCGACTTGAGGTGATAAAAACATCCAGCAGTAGCTCTTCTGCCTTCACGACCCTGTGCATCAAAGTCGAGCTCAATTTTAGCTAGAAGGACAGACAGCCAAAGAATACCCAAAAAAAGTAAGATTTCCAGAGCCATACTTTCAGATCTACCTTCATTTTATGCCTCTGTGAGTAACTCTTTTTCTAATTGTATGATGTGCATTGGCTAGGACTTGACTGTATAAAATCAGTTAATCAAGTGCAGGAAAAAATGTTTTATGTGCCTGACAATGAGGCACAAGATGGGCAACAGCATTTTCTACGTCCCAAGCAGCTCATCGGAACGATCAGGAACTGTATGCCCACTTCGAGATGTCCCGAGAGCCCCGGTCACCAAATGCTAAGCCAAATCTTTAATTATGGAATTAAAATCTATCATAGGGGAGTTTAAATATTGAAGACTACCATAAGTATTTCTATACTCTCTTCATTAATAGACTCTTGCCATGTGGTGGGGGAGGAGTGGTTAGGAGGTCCTTGGCAAAAAAGAAAAAAAAAAAAAGCAAATTCCTAATAAAGGATAAACCACAACCTTCCTTAAAAAAAAAAAAAAAAAGAAAAGAGAAGAGAAGACATTCCCTTGCTAGCACACAACATAGATTATAAGCCTGGTTTCTTGGACAGGCCTCACACAAGTGAGCTCTGAAAATTAAGGTTGCACAAATCATAACCCCATATCACCACACCTGAGAAAGCGTGGGCAGACTCATACAACGCCCGCCACCTCACCCTGACCCAGTCCCAACTTCTCAAGCACCCCTCTTTACCCCACTACTGCCACACAAGCACAAACACACAAGCGCACACATATGTGTACTTACTTCACACCCGCAGATTTTGCTTGTAGGGCGCTGCTCCAGAAATCATCTACGTTTTCCGGTTCAGAAAAGGCCTGAAGGCAGGCACTAAATGGTATCTTGGCGCGAACCAACTCGGGAAGGGGTCTTCTGTTTGCTTCTGCTTCCCTTCTCGTTAACTCATAGGCAATCAGTTCATCTGAGTAAAAGAGCAAATGAATGACTCACTCTATCTTCCTGAAGTAGAAAACACCCAGTTTGGTCAATCTTCCTAAAGATGTCTGGGCCAGGCCATGATTCTAACCAACACTGCCCAGATAACTTCAGGTTGAGGTTACAAACAAGTTCAGATAGCAAAGCTACCAACCTAAAAGGACTTTCTACAGAATTCCTGCTCAAACGATTAAATACCAACGGAAAAAGAAGACAGCACACCATCAGCCTCCAAGGAGTCAGCAGATTTGCTCTTGGAAACTGCCTATAAGTCAAAATTTTATATAGTTTTGATGGGGTCTTTCTGGGAATTAATTTTGTTTACCAAAAAAAAAAAAAAAAATCACTCCTGATTTATCCGTTTTGGGGCACCCTTATGCACCTATGTATTTTCTTAAGCACATCTGAATATGGGTTTAAAATTCATTGTGCAGTCCACAACCAGTTTATGACGTACTTATATCTAGGATGCCAGTATTAGGCATCCCAATAATCAATTTCCAGGGCCTACATTATAAATCTCTCTGAAAAAGGATAGTTACTATTCATAAATTATAAACAGTGGGTTAGAGAGGATCACAGAACTGAGCAGAACATCCCCAAGGCTGGCAAGAGAAAGCAATTAAGCCTAATTCTAGAAAGGAAACAAACCACAGTCCCCTACCCTCATTTCTACCGTACATAATGGATAAGAATTTAGAAACTGGCCAAAAGCTGCAAGAGCATGTAGAAAATAGAAATCATTTCACCTTAAAATCATCATAATCATTTCTTATCTATTAGCACAACAAACTGACCCCCCTCCAAAAAAAGAGGAAGGAAGGCCACCCAGTGAGTTACTGACCTTTACAGAAATGAACAGTTCACAGACATAAGCAATATAGCATACATTTTACCTTTTTTCTGCTTTTAAATGTTAATTCTAAGAAATACCATTCACCTATTTTGCCAGGGAAGAACCAGACAGACTGACTGCAGGACTTCCCCTCAGATCCTAGCAGTTCCTGCACCTCCTTCCTGTTTCCGAAGTCCAAAGACCCTTCTAATGGGCCTCGCTCCTACAGGAGCCCTGCCGGCTGCATCTCCCACTAGGGGCGTCTCAATACTCACATGCCAAAGTCCGATTATTTCAGGAGGTCGCTGCTAGAACATCTCACCTCGAAAAATGCCGTTCTGATCATTTCCCCCAGAGTTTATGGCACAACTCATGAGTGCTAGCATTAAAGAATCTTCCACATCTATAAGTACAAATAATGTTCCCCCAGAGTAAGCTGACTCCAAGCCAACCAGCTGATCAAATTTATAGGCTCTAAAACAGGTTCTGCCCATAATCCCTCCAACAAACACCCATGATGTGTCTGACTCTTCTCACAAGAAAGGCACAGGAGGACTGGGGAAAAGAGGAAAAGAGAGGTGCGAACCAGACACCATCTGGGCTGAGTCTCCTCCTGACTCCACTGAGCAGTGAGTACACCGCGTTATCTCCGATTCGAGGGTTTGTTTGCACCTATGTGGAAGCACATTGCCAAGTTCCCAGTTTGGGACCATTACCCTTGTTCGTTGCTGCCTCCATGGCCACAGGTAACTGCATCAGGTAATCCACCCTCTCCGTGTAGCGGACTTTTCGTGTCTGACAGCACTGGATGCGTTCTTCCACCAAAAACCGAAAAACATCGCTTGGGTTTTCTGAGCCAATGCGGTTCCTCTGCAGATTCGATGAGATCAGGTCAGTAAATGCATGAATAGTAACTCATGAATAAAATTGGCACAGAAGCAAATATGTAAATCTGGAGTAAGGATCTGGCGTTACTAAGTGTTCCCTCTGGCATGGCCGTTCACCAGAGTACTTTAATAACAAGGCACGGGCATATATCCAAAAACAGGGGATTGGTTAAATAAACTATAGTTGACCATGTGAATGAACATGATGCAGCCACTAACAGTTTTGGGGGGGGGGGGGTTGCCCTGTAGAAATTAAGGCACGTATGATATGATCATAGAAATGCACTGGTATAAACTATACACAAAAAATAAATCATGCTACATTCAAATATGTCATGATATGGCAAAACATTCACAACACAGTAAGTGGAAACCGAAGCTTATAAAACAGCATGGAGAAAATCAATAAATGCACCGAGAAAGTGTCTAGTGGGTCAGACACCGAAATGTTAGCACTGCTTAATTGTAGGGGCTGTTACCACTGGCTAGTTTGATTTTCTCCTTTGTGCCTTTTTAATCTTCCACAGAGAACATTTTTGTAATCAGAAAAAAAAAGAAGTTGCTTTTTAAGAGGGAGAAGAAAGCTTTTAATCACAAATTCTCGGTAGCTTTTAAGAACTAGAGCACGGAATGTGACTCGGCTCTGCTGGGACCAAAGTGTGACCATCTCTGAGTGGTGGCACAAGGACACCAAATACCATGCTGGACTCTTAAGGGGCTTTGTCATGGAGACCAAAAAAAAGCTTTTGAATTAAATAATGGACAAACATTCCTTTAAGCACAAATTAAAAGGACGGGGAGATCCAGAAGTGCTAGAAAGGAGAACATGTGCAGCGATCACCCTAGGTGGGCTGAGAAGAGAAAGCCTCACGCTGATGCAGCACCAGCTGGGACTGTGACAGATTCAGGAAAGGGGCTGGGGATGGGCATCCCGGCCCCAGCAGAGGGGACCACCAGAGGGGACCGCCTCCAGGCGCTGGGCACCCTTCTTACAACCTTTTGAGCATTTCTGAAGACGGACTTACTCACCTCTACTAGATTCACCAGGTGCAAGAAAAACTCCTGGGCATCCTGCTGTCGGTTAGAGGAGAATTCCGGGTGGCTCTTGCTTACAAAGGCCTTAAACATGCGTGGAGAGATCCCATTCTGTTGAGGCTGAAATATAAAAGTAAAACCAACTCATCACACTTTCCTACGCGTTCACGGCACGAAGCTGCCAGCAGAGTAGGGATTACCATAAACCCCAATTTTCAGATGATACAACTGAAGCTAAACAACAAAGGCTAAACACTGTTAAGAGCCAACATTCACTGGATGTTTTCTGTGGAGCGGGCACCACACTAACAAGACATGATAAACATCTCCACTTTCTAAGGTCCGGCTTCACAAGGTTTGCTCCACAGTGGCCAAGGCAGTCTGTGACAGCCCCCTTCAGAGCAGGCTAGAGAGGCCTGAGTGGGGGTCCTGGGAAGGAAGTCAATGGAGAGGAGCACTCTCTACACCTTCCTTCCCTCCCCACAAGAGGGCAGGAGAGAAGCCCTGATAGAGACGGGGTACGGGCATACCTCATTAGATCGTGCTTTGCTTTATTGTGATTTGACCATATGGTGTTTTTTACAAATTGAAGGTTCGTGGCAGCCCTGCATCTAGCAAGTCTACTGGGGCCATTTTTCCAATGGCATTTGCTCATTTTGTGCCTGCGTGTCCAATTTTGGTTATTCTGGAAATATTTTGAACTTCATTATTATTGTATTTGTTATGGTGATCTGTAGTCAGTAATTACAACTCACTGGAAACCCAGATGATGGTTAGCAATTTTCAGCAATAAGGTGTTTTTAATTAAGGTATATACATTGTTTTTTTTTAGACATAATGCTGTTACACTCTCAATAAACCAGAGTGTCATGTAAACATCACTTTGATATGCACTGGGAAACCAAAAAACTCATTTGGCTCACTTGACTGCAACAGTCCCTTTGTTGCGGTGGCCTTGGAACGGAACCCACATTCTCTCCGAGGTATGTCTATTCTTGCAAGAGCAGGAAATGACACCCTAGTAACTGTCGTAGAGGTACGTAGGCGCCCACCTCTGCCCTGGGCTCTTTCTGGATCAGAGCATGGTTGTTCCCAGGAGCTTGCCCTTCGCCAGCAGACACTGGAGAAGCCTGGCAGCAATGACCAGGATGACAGAGTGGGAAGAGTGGGGGGCAAGGACAACTCTGGAGGACAAGGATATGTGAACTTCCTGGGGACCAGAAGCTTAGCTCAGAAGATCGTCAGGCTCCTTCAGAAAGCACACTGCCTAAGACGATGGAAGGCAGGCCGGCACAGAAGACTTGAGGATGGAGCCGAGGTGGGAGTTACAGAGGTCAGCTGCACAGAGCATCAGGGAGAGGTCCCAGGGGAGGTCCCTACGTGGACAAGCACGGAAGAGGGCTCTCTAAAGAGCCACTAATGTGCCCCTACAAAAAGGCTAGACATGGCAGCCAGGAGAGAGCCAAATGCACTAGCTCAGCAAAAGGCTCTGCCTCTTGTCTAATGTCTCCATCCCACAGAACTTGCTTGACTCTGGTGGGGCCAGAGTCGGAGGAAGCAAGGACGAAAAATGGCCAGAGAATGCCGGTGCTAACCCTTGCACACCACTGGTTTCCAAGACTCCCAAGCTAGGGAGTGGGGAAAAGCTTTCAACTGCCTTTGATGTGAACTGGACTTTTTTAAAACTGGTAATCTCCTGGAAATCTAGGCGATCCGCCTGCAATGCCCTGAAGAGGCAGAGTGGGATGAGTCCACAGGGCCACTGAGGCCAGAGATGGGCTCATGAAAAAGCTGATTCCTGAGTTCCTTCCAAGCTCATGCATCTAACAATGGTGTTACCTGTCATTCATTTCATACTCAACAATCACCATGTGGAGAAGGTACTGCCGTTATCCTCATTTTGCAGCTAGGGGAATGGAAACAGGCAAAGAAGTGCCAGAAAG
The DNA here is from genome assembly GCF_022355385.1 of Mustela nigripes. NCBI lineage: Eukaryota > Metazoa > Chordata > Mammalia > Carnivora > Mustelidae > Mustela > Mustela nigripes. Next base: position 116,932,730 of record NC_081558.1, read on the forward strand.
GTCTTCCAACTCAAGGAGGTCCTGCAGACAGATTACCATGCAGCTAACACAGCAGAACCAGAATGAAGTCCAGGTTCTGATTCCAATTCCAGGCTCTCCCACACAAAGACGGGAATGGCAGCTGGAGCCTCTAGTAGGTCTCAGTGAGACACACCCCACCTTGGCAAACAAGCAAAGGAAGAAGTTCGTGTACCCCACAAAGTATGTAGCTGCTGCCCACACACATCTTCTCAAGACCTCCACTTGCTCAGTTCTGGGCCACATTCCCATCTAGATCCAGGAAGCCTGCTCCCTGGGCCATCACCGGGCACACAGCACAAAGTGCCCCCCACTTCCTCCAACTTTCAGTCTGCCCTGGCCCATCTCCTCAGCTTGACAGTGGGCCTTGGCAGGTGGAGGCTACATCTCACAGTCCTTCGAGATCTCCTGGACATCTAGGCAGTGCCTAGGTGTGCACAATCACACAGTCAGATGAACAGGGGATGGGAAAGCTTCCCTTATCCACCTCCCTGCAGCTCCCCACCACATGTTCTAAGAAAACTAGGGTGAAGTGTCCTGTCTTGCTGAATATATACCTGATCTTGTCATCCTGTATTTACTAACCACCTACTTCGCACAGACCCCTGGGGATTCTGCCTTCAGAGAGCTGAGAGACCATGGGGAAATGAGAGACAACACATGCATCTATGACAAACGCTGAGGGACACTGCCCAGGACCTGGAACAGTGCCAGCGGCTCTTAGAGGAGAACGCCCCGAAGTGACAGCGTGTGGGCTTCTGAGGATGCGGAAACCATACATAAATGCCCATCCTGCACACACCCCTGGCTTCTGATGAGCTTCCAGTGCTAGGTAAAGACTGCTATTTACCTGGCAATTAAATATTCCTGTATATATATACCTCCTGAAAAAGATGTAACAACTACAACTCTCTTTACTCACACTGCTGATGTCTATAACCTTCGCAGCAGCCAACACGAGCAAGCAAAAGTCATGCCTGATCTTTGCATAAGGGCTAACATTTATTCCGTTTAACAGAAATTTATGAAGTGCTCTAACATATCAGACATTATTCTAGGAACTTGGATGAACACGTACTAGGTGCCAGGCATAGTTCCGAGGACCTTATACATGTATCTTGCTTAACTCACTTAACCTAATGAGGAGGAGGAGGAGGGGGAGGAAGAGGAGGAGAAGGGAGAAGATTCTCTCCACTTGACAGATGAGGAAACTGAGGCAAAGCAGCGTTGAGTAACTGGCTTAGCACCACACAGCTACAAAAGTCAGTCACTTGCTGTCCCTCCATCTCTCTGTCTGTATGTCTGTCTGTCGGTCTCCCTTTATCCCATGTCTTAATATCACCTTCACATACTAGTTCTCATCTCTGGTGGCCCTGAGTCCATCTTACCAGTTGCTAAGAAAGGAAGACAGTATGTCTCGGCTCTGAATAAGCCCTCTTCAAACACACACACCTCACATTACAGGTCAGTCCAGCAAGTACTTCTCAGGGGCACTGCTTGGAATCCATCTTTTCACCTTGGGCATCTCTCTTTAGGTCTTCCCATAAGCACGCACTCACTGCCTACTGCAGATGGCATTTCTCCTGCCATCTGGGTTTCCACTTGATGGGATTGCCTGTCCCCATCAAAGCAGCTGCCTTGGGAAGTTCAACAAGTCAGGAAATTCAGAAAATCTGGCTGTCGCACTTCACCATTGTGTGGTCGTGTAACTGGAAGGAGTCTCAAGCAGGACTGTGGTGAAACCCCCAGAACCTTGGCCCTGCACCTGGACCGTGGTCCAGCAAACTTCACGAGCCATACCTCTACTCTTTCTCTACCAATTTCGTTTCCTTGTTTTCTCTCGACTGGCCTTTCTTTTTTTCTTTTTTCTTTTTTTTTTTTTTTATTTGACAGAGAAAGATCACAAGCAGGCAGAGAGAGAGAGAGAGGGAAGCAGGCTCCCCACCGAGTGGAGAGCCCGATGCGGGACTCAATCCCAGGACCCTGAGATCATGACCTGAGCCAAAGACAGCGGCTTAACCCACTGAGCCACCCAGGCGCCCCATCCTCCGCCAGCTATAGCTTGAGAACTGTTGATCACTGGAAAGCTATTTGAAAAGGCTTCTTAACCAGAGAGAAGCTATGTCTCCCTCTCCACGTCACACTGCAGACCAAACTCCTGACTTTCACAGCTGGGTTTGAGCCTTTTAATTCCAATTAGACTACTCCATAGTTAATGCCTTGATCATCAGCTGGGCTGGCTGCTGTTCCACGTCTATTCTACCTGATTGCAGAGGAGAAGTCCCCCCTAATTCCCTCACTCAACTAAGAGTACCTTCCCTTCATACCTAGTATAGTAGAAAATTTTCCAGATCTAGCTTCCAGCTTATCAGAGACACAAGCTGAACAAGGAAACAATCTTTAAAGTGATGCTGGGGCAAATGATTCAGCTCCTTCCACAAATCAACAGCTTGTAGAAAGAAAAGGAGGGGGAATTATAAAAGTCATTTTTGACACTGCAGGGGAAAATCCAGACCTGAACTGGGTATTAGATGATGCTGAGGAATAGTTACTAATTTTGTGGGTGTGCTTCTAACACTTGAAGCAACTTTTAACATGATTTTTATGTGGAAAAACAAAAGAAGGTATTCTAGTCACAGATGTGTGCTAACATTTACAGGTGACAAGAAGGATGCTTGGGTTTTGTGTAATACGCTGCAGGGAAGGGGAGGACAGAAGAAGGGGAAGAAAAGTTGAGCCTAGAGGGGATTGCTGAAACCAGACTGGCAGAATGGCAATTGCTAAAGCTACACAATGCTACTTGTATGCATATTGGAAAATTTTAAAAAAAGAAAAAAAATTTGAAGACCAGGCTCTGCATAAGAAACCAAAAGTCTAAATAAGAACCAAAGAACTAAGTCAAAGAAACCACATTTCCCAGTTATCAAAGCATCACTGATATCATCCCAAAGTCCCCTATGGGTCTATCACCGCACACGAGGAGAGGGAATGACCAGACTTGACCAAGAGTCAGACCTGCCTTCAGGAAGCAGGCACTCTCACCCACGAGATGGCTCTTACACAGCTGTAGCCATGGCTAGTCCCAACAACTAACTCTATTAGGAGGGAGCCCCAGGAGTCTCTAAAATAGCAACCACCTAAGGAACCTGTCATATTTATAGGATACTGTACTTACTTCCTCCATCAGCAATTGCAAAACAGATCAGCTAAAATTAGCAAGAGGACTACAGTGTTCAGAATCTTTCCCAAATGCTTACACAAGACTTTCTGTTTAGCTCTGCACTAAGAAGGTAGCCGGACACTCCTCACTCACATTCCTCTGAGCCTAATGCTTTAATTAATACGCACACAGCAAGAGTGGGGCTTTGTATCACATAGAGCAACACCTGCACAGACATTCACACAGTAAAACTCAAGGAATTAAAAGAAAGATAGACACATCCCAGCCTGCCCCTAATACACAGGTGTATGGCATCTGTTCGTTCCAACTTTTAACCTTAAATCATAAACCTTGGATCTAACCCAGTTCCTAACCAGATCCAGCTAAAGGAACAGAGTGCCTTCCCCCAGCTGTTTTTCATATTTCAAAAAGTGAGTTAGAAACGTTACATTTGGGGCACCTGGGTGGCTCAATGGGTTAAGCCTCTGCCTTCCGCTCAGGTCATGATCCCAGGGTCCTGGGATTGAGTCCCGCATCGGGGCTCTTTGCTTAGCAGGGTGTCTGCATTCCCAAAACCTCTCTCTGTCTGCCTCTCTGTCTACTTGTGATCCCTGTCAAATAAATAAATAAAATCTTTATAAAGAAAAAGAAATGCAGTTTGTTTGAAACATAGAATTGTTTTAAACATGTTCTCTTTGGAAGGAGAAATAAATTACAGAATATTCAGCATTAAAAATGTGTGAAAGCATGGTCTCAGACTGCATAAGATCAGGAGTAAATTTTTTGAAGAAATAAAAGTGTCCCTCTAGTGAGAGGTTTTATCTACTGCGGATGCAACTTAATTTTAAAAATCAATTCAACACATTTATGTAGAAACGGCAGTGCCCAAAACAAATACCACAAATCTTTTTATAGATGAAAATGTGAAGTAAGCATGCACATATAAAAACTAGATTTCACCTTGGTCTGTAGAAGACCAATTTAATACCAGGAAGCATGTAGCCTAGAAATGCAAGGCAGAGGCATTGGGAAACAAGATGACGGGCCATCTGGTAATTCTGCAGACTTTAAGGACCCCCTTTTGTCATGCGCCTATACCATCCACACACTGAGGCACTTCGACACCTGAAGTAAATGCTGGAACAACTGTGGGGTAAGCAGGATCATGTAGAGGCCAAAAGCAGACGCAGGGGCCAGCCCGCTAGGTATGAATCCCAGCCCTGTCACTCTCTGGCTGTGTAACCTCATGCAGGTTTTCTTTGCGTTAGTGAGCATACAGAAAGAGCCTGGCCCTTCATAAGCAATCTTAGTTATTAGTACCACAGCTGGCGGGGGGCCCTATAAAAAGCCACTCCCGCCACATGGCTCTGACTCCTCTCTTGCTCTCTCTCCCTTCCAACCCATATTCCTCTTGTGATCCATCCCCTTCTCTGGTCTTGTGTCCCTTCTTTCTTCTCTTAGGGTATTTCAGGCACATTACCAATCACAAATGCCACAGACCTGAGACAAAGTCACCTGACCAAAGGGCTCCTGACCCCTGAGAGAAGAAAGAGGCCCACGCACCGGTTTCTCTGAAACCAACTGCCAGTGAAAATCCTGATGCCTCAGAAAGTAATTCCCTCCGCTGTCAAGGGGAATGGAGATTTTACTGTGAATTACTTGCCTGTTCAAGTAACAGATTAAAAGTGATTCCTCCAGAGCCACAAAGAATATCATATGGTCAAGTCAAGCTCATTTTAAACACTAAAGGTACCCTATTGGTGCCTGAACCAAAGATGTATATTCCACCCAGCTAGATGGGTCTTCCCCACCACTCCCAAGATGCACACCATACTACTGGTCACATTCAAGGTTCTTCATTGAAGACCACTAGATCATGGCACCACAGAGCAGGAAAGGATTTTACAGATCATCTAGATCAAAGGTCGCACACCGAAATACAGCAGCATACCTGCCAAGTCATGAATCACAAAGGGACTAGAGCCAGCTGGGGACTGTGTGTCCTGTTTGAAGGAGGGCTGCTACTCAGCTCCAGCCATCTGCTGTCATGGGCCTGGAACTGCTACAGGGTCTGACTGTTTAAGAGAACCTGGAAGTTCTGGGGCACCTGGGTGGCTCAGTCAGTTAAGCATCCAACTCTTGGTTTCAGCTCAGGTGATGGTCTCAGGACCATGAGATTGAGCTCTGTATCAGGCTCCACACTGGGCATGGAGCCTGCTTAAGATTCTCTCTTTCCCTGTCCCTCTGCCCTCCTCCTCCCCACCCCCAACCGCCCACCAACTTGCACTCACTCTCTCTCAAAGAGAAAAAGAGAGAAGCTGGAAATTTAGATGTTTATGTGCAGGCCAAGCAAAACATACCTACAGACCAAATATGGCCCAAATGCTGCCATATTACCCACGTTGGACCACACAAAGCAGGAGTCCAGACCACATGCAGGCTTCAGACCCCAGGAGATCACAGAGCTACTGCACAACGATCACTAAGCCCAGTGGTGAGGAGGGGGCAAGGGCCTAAGCAGTCATTGTTCATAGAATGAAGAATGTGCCTTGCTCATAGAAGAACTATTCTTACTCTAATATAAAAGGACATTTTAATATTAACAAAACCAAACTTTACTTGCAAACATCACCAAATTGATGATTTTCCATTCCATATTTTCTTAAATGAGTAGATTCCAAAAACACAACCGCAGGTGTGTAATATACCGAGATTTTATTTACACTGGAGAGAGAACCTTCACACTTGCAACATTCACAACCACCACCTGGACTAATTCTGCCTGCTGGGACTGGAAGTTTATGTGACTCCTGACAGAGCCCAGAAAGGAAGTCAGAGTGCCCAAGACCCAGTCCAGGCTCCTTCTCCATCACCAAGGAAGGTGGGCTCTGACCCAAAAGCAGCCCAAGAAGTGGCACAGCAGGGATGAAAACCCAGGATAAATGTCATGAAAAGAAAATGTTGGACCAAGTTCTTTTCACCAACACCTCTTCCATGCTTCACAGGGTCTCAGAGTTAGAAGAAGCCTGGATGACCCCCAGCCCCCAGCCGCACAACCAAACATCCCTCCAGCTGCATCCCAGATGAGGGCCTTCCAGTCTTCAATGGATAAGGAACTTGGCATCTTGCCATGCTGGACAGCAATCCATCTTCCAGTCCCCATGCCACTCTATCCTCTTCAACCCCTTCCTCCTCCCCATCTCCAAACACCGCCTCTAGATGCTCCCTGCATACTCTCCCTTCTCTCAGTCACTCTATTTCCCCAACTAGCTGCGTTCATTATGAACAAGAATCTATTCCCTTTCAATTCCTGCTGTCAATCTAGTTCAGGATGACTGACTTCAGGTGGGAGCACGGAAGCCAACACTTGAGAAACAGACTTGCCCACTAAGTCAAGACAACGCCCTCTGAAGTCAGAGCAGGTGGTGGGGAAAAGGGCATGCCCTCCACGAGGCCACAGGCAATGCTCCGAACCAGGCTGCCAAATGCACAGCCAGGTAAGCTGTGCCCAGCAGAATTTCAAGGGCACCCCCTCAACAAAACCAGGTTGTGAGCAGTGCCCTCTGGAGCCATGCAACAGAGCCACCCAGGGAAAGGTCAACAGCCTATTCGCAGGCACATGGAAATGCAAGTCTGGCTATTAGGAGACGGAGTACATCTTTAAGTTATCCTACCATAAACAGTGACTGAGTGGCCAACTGAGTTTCTCATACCTGAGTGTGTTGACAAAACCCCTGGGAGCTTACCAAAAATGGGGACTGCCCAGACCTCTCCAGAACTTCAGAATCCTCAGCTCCTCAGTGGGAGTGGGGTAGAGAAGGGGGAAGAATAGGAATGTGTGTGCTGTTTTTTAACAACCAGCTTCTGGAAAAATCCTAGCAAACAAAGTCGAGGCTTAGGAGGAGACAGATATTACAAGGGCCAAGATTATGTTACCAAGGAGAAAATGTTTATATTTGTATAAAGCTTATTCCTCCCATCTCAGCTCTATGTTATATAGAACAGTGTTCTGAAAACCGTTTATGATGACACTCACTTATAATTCATAAAGCAACTGTCACTAGAAACACCAACCCTAGCGATTTCTTACCGTAAGTTTTAAGAGCACACAGACACCCTAGACTCCAAAATGAAACAGTTATTCTGACAGCTTGCTAAATTTATAGCCACCATGTGCCAAATCATAAGAAATCCACATTCTAGCTGGCAAAGGCCCCTCCTACCTGCATCTCAACATGGCAAACCCTGGGACACATACCTTGTGTTCCTCCTTCATCACCTGTTCAATGAGCTCAGATTTCACTGGAGGTTTTGAATACTGGCCCGAGAGAAGGCCATGTCCTAACTTAGTCCTGGACAGGAGGGAGAAAGAAAAACAAAAAGGTCATTGTTGTTTCCTCATAAAGACATTAGCATTACCTATGAATGCTTATAGGTGGAACATTTTAGCTTGATGACTCAAAAATAACTTATTTATTTGATTTTTCTCGATAAATGATGCCATTTCAAACCATCCTCGGTACTTTATAAATAACTATTAATATCTTTCTTCTTACAAAAGTAGCACATGCTCATTTTAGAACACTTTTATTACAGAAAAATTTTTTAAAAGAGAGAGAACTGCCTTTAATTCTGCAACCCAGCAATAACCATTATGCTCAATCAATGGGTATTTTCCTAAAACACTTTTAGATACTTTTCAATCAGTCCTTACATCTGTGTGTTGAAGTCCTGTGTTGGATCTAAAGGAGAGTAGTCAAATATTCTTGGAAGATTTCCTACATACCTAGAAAATGAGAAGGGAGAATCAAAACATAGGAACTGAAAGAACAGAAACAAAATAAGTGCCATCCTAGTGAAGACCTTCTTGCCTTTCATCCACGCACAGAAAACTTTTTCTGAGATCCCACCTCTGCAGCCATATTCATGGGCCTCCCTAAAATGCCCATGCTTCTAGCAGTGGGTCTCAACCCTGGGTGCAGGTTAGAGTCACCTAGAGAGTTTTTTCAGAAAATACCAAAGCCAGAGCCACCCCCAGATGTTCAAACGACACTGCCTGAGACTGAGGCCTGGGATCTGCCATCTTTTCAAAGTCCCCCAAGTGATTATAACATGTAGCCAGGATCAAGAGCCACCAGTTTATGCCATCACAATTACTATCTCAAAAACAAATGGTAAGGAGCACCTGGGTGGCTCTGTCGGTTAAGTATTTCCCTTCAGTTTAGGTCATGATCCCAGGCTCCTGGGATCGAGCCCCCTGTCGGGCTCTGTGCTCTGTGGGGAGTCTGCTTCTCCCTCTCCCTCTGCCCACCACTCTGCCTGCTTATGCTCTCTCTGTCTGTCTCTGTCTCTCTTTCTCTCTCTGTCAATTAAATTTTTTAAAAAATGGTAAGGCTAGGAATTATGTCAATCGTATCAAAGTGAACAATGATAATAGCAGTGACAAATGCCACTTGTTGGGGGCTCTCTGTATAACCTGGTTGGGTTTTCATTACAATCATACAAGGAAGACATGGGAGAGATGAGAAATCAGGATGCTTCCAAAGTTACTCAGGAAAGGAGAGATGAAACCCACAGTGCACCCAGGCAGCCTGGCTCCAAACCCCTGCTCTGAAACACTCTGCCCTGTCCATGCTTCCTTGAGCAGGCCCCAGCCGCCACCTTCTGACCAGCTTACTTGGACAAAGCAGTGCCAACTTCCACCACCCATCTCTAATCTCATTTCTTTCACTTCTTAAGTTCATTTCCTATTGCACACCCTCTGCTTTGTGCTGTCCATCTTTCCATCTTCAGGCTTTGACTCTCTAAGCGTGAAAGCTCTAGAGAGAAGAATCTAGAAGCAGATCCCTTTCCCTGGCACTTCATGCACCCAGCTCTGCCCACTTATCTGACCTCATTCCCATCCCTCTCCCTAGCCCACAGCACCCCAGCCACGTGCCCTTCTTTGCCAGGACGTGCCAAGCTCACACCTGCTTCAAGGTCGTGCCATCTGCGATCTCTCTCCCAGAATGTTCTCTCCACAGACCTTCGCTCCATCTCAGGTCTGTTTAAAAGGCACCTCCCCACCTCTCCTAAATCCCCAACACCTGACCCTGCCTGACTTTCTTCTTGGCATGCATCAGTACTTGCAATTTTATAACTTATCTCCTTGTTTATTATCTCTCTAGAGATTATATACTGGAGTATAATCTCAATGAAGGCAGATACATTTTCTAAATCACTGCATCTCCAGCTCTAGAATAGCATAGGACATGTAAAAGGCACCCAAAAAACATTCGTTGAACAAATACAATGTAATCATATAACCAATTCCATAATTGACTACCTATAAACCAACAGAAAAGGGATTATTGTGACAAAGCCCTAGAAAAGAACCACAACACACTAGTAGTTAACAATGACCTCTACTACTGGACACCTGCAGGTACCTGCTGTCTGCAAACTCTGAATTTGTACTCCAGATTATGTACCTATGTCAAAATTAACAGAGCCCACTTCTCTGCGACAGCCCCTTTCAAATTGCTTTCAGATATGTCACCTGATTCCTGTAACACTTGACAATAGTTCTCACCCAGCTTCAATGCAAGAAGCCACACCACGCAGTTATGGCGACATGTCCTGCAGCTGAAGACAGGCTTCCCTGGCACATACTGTGACGGACAAGGACAGCACTGTGTGCCCAGGTCCGTTGGGGGGGACACTTACGCTCTCTGGAATTCTGGGATGCTGAAGATGGCCTGCATGACAGAACTCAGGTAGCAGCTGTTGCCCAGGTTCTTGAGACCCGTGTACCCGGGGCCATACATGGGCTTCAGCTTTGTCCCGGTCTCCTGGATCACTTCCCACTCGCTGACCCGCGGCTTGATGTCATTGTCCCGAAGCCCGTTCTCCGTCTGGGACAAAGTCATTGAAAGAAACCAACTTTAGTTGTATAATTACCACCCAAAGCTCACATCTCAAGAATTACTTCTAACAGCAATGGATATTCCTGCCCCTTTGTTCCCCAAGCTAAGCAGAAAAATCATCTAGTTAAAGAGATTGATGTAGTGATGATGCATAAAACTGTCAATGTACTTAATGCCACAGACCACACACTTAAAAATAGTTAAATTGGCAGAGCGCCTGGGTGGCTCAGTGGGTTAAAGCATCTGCCTTTGGCTCGGGTCATGATCTCAGAGTCATGATCTCAGGGTTGTGGGATCGAGCCCCGCATCGGGCTTTCTGCTCAGCAGGGAGCCTGCTTCGTCCTCCCTCTCTGCCTGCCTCTCAAATAAATAAATAAAATCTTTGAAAAAAGAATAGTTAAATTGGCAAATTTTATGTTATGTATGTCTTTCCACAGCAAATACACACACACACACACACACACACACTCTTTAAAGATTTAAAAATGAAAGGGAAAGAGACTGAGAGGAAAGGAGATAGGAGGAAGAAAGACAAACAGGAATGGAAAGAAGCTAGTAATTTCAAGGGAAAATACAGTTCAATCCAGCAAACAGAAAAGCAAGGCCACTGGACAGGAAAGTGAAGGAAAATCCTCTGCCTTGGAAGTGCCTTGAAATAGGAGGGAGGCTTAAAGAGGAGCAGAGAACATAAATTAAAGGGGAACATGAGTGAGGACAAGGAGACAGAGGGGAGGAGAGCCCGAGGAGAAGGGCTGGGAGGGCAGGGCCCGAGCACAGCACGCGCACCGCAGCAGCTCCTCACAGGAACTGGCATTACATAGTCATGATACCAGCTTGAAAACACAATATTAAATGAAGCAAAGCTTTCCCCATCAACAACAACATGTTGGCTTATTCTTTCCACCCCCAAGCTCAGCTTCCCCTCCTGAAATTAATTAAAGTGATGTCGGTCACAGATAATTTTAAAGGTCATCTTCCAGTACCTTCTCGCTTCAGTGAACAAGGAGTGATTCATGCAACTCTCCATCAAAATAGACAGAAATTTCACAAGCAAACTCCAACTAAAACAAATGGTACTTTTGACGAGGTGCCATTTTTATTATAACATAAAAAAAATTTAAGCTGGTAACCAAAAGAAAATGCTAATTAATTAAATTCAAGAAGTGAAGGCAAACATTAAAACCTAAAACCTACAAAAGTAAGATTCCTGTTCAGCAATTACATATTAAAGAAACTAAAGGGTTCCTTCCCTGCAAGGTAGGAATACAGACAAAGTAGACCTTCTTACCCCATGCATATGAAGCATATCGATTCCAAAATGTGCTAAGTGCTTGGCCAAATGAGGATCCAAAACGGGTTCCTCTTCTTGAAAAGAATAAACATCTACAAGGTGAAGAGAAAACAAGGAACGAGATCTTTAATCAAGTCCTTCAATATTCAACATGTATCTGTTGAGCTCTCACTGTGCACCAGGCTTGGGATACTCTGGTGAATAAAGCCAACAGAAACCTCCTGTGAGTTACACTCAATTGGAGGAAAGACAGATGATCAACAACAAACAAAATTAATAGGTCTATTTTGTAATTATACCCATATATCAATTTTTTTACTTTCAGAAAGTTGATTTTTTAAAGGTTTTCTGAAACAAAAAAAAAATTTTTTTTGAGAAAGCAGTGTCTAAAGTTAAAATAATTGAAATTAGACCAGTGTCCATGCCTAACAATTGATTTTGTAACCAAAACCACAATGACATAACAACAGTGCAGGAGGAGGGAAGGGTGGGGGAGGAGAGAGTGGCACCACCTACCGTGGGAGGGAGAGCCTGCCAGGGGGCAGAGGGGACACACAGGCCCTCAGGAGCACCTGAATAGCTGGAGTGAGGTGTTAGGTCCAAGACAAAACAAAATTCCTCCTGTGGAATCCTCCACAGCCTCAGACCTGTCAGCTGGCCAGCTCCCACCTCCCACCTGCCCCTTCATCCCTTCTTTCCAACACTAGTGTCCGCCCCCAGTGGACTCAGTGAAGACTGTTCAGTACATCCCCAATGTGTCCACCCCGTAGCACACACAGCCAAAGAGGGTGCGCATGGCCCAGCGGGGTAACTCAGGCAGTTCCGGGCCCACCAGTCCCAGTGCCTGAGGGATTGGCATCTTGGCCTTCTTGGCAAATCTCCCCAGAAGCTCTGGAGTCCATCACCTTGTATGTCCTTACACAGTAGTGCAATGTGGGGGAGAGGACAGATATCTTCAGGCCCATTTTGCAGATGAGGAAAAGAGGCTCACAAGGTTCAGTCATTTGCCTCAAACCCCAAAGGTGGCCCAGAACTTAGGTATCCGGGCCCCTCACCCAGTCCTTTTTCTTCTACACCCGACTATTTCTTTAGCTCTCTCAGAAGACTCAGAGACTTGATGAAGCACCATTCCAAGTCCTTAATTGGAAGGGAGAGTCAAAAACCCCAATTTCTTCACTCCTAAATTGGAAAAACAAAATCTATTACAGGGAAAATAGATATCAAGATAGCAGGGGCTCCTGGGTGTCTCAGTCAGTTGAGTGTCCCATCCTTGGTTTTGGCTCAGGTCATGATCTCGGTGGTGGGACTGGGCCCCATGTTGGGCTCCACGCTGGGTATGAAGTCTGTTTGAAATTCTCTCTTCCTCTGCCCCTCCCACTTATGTTCTCTCTCTCTCTCTCTCTCTCTCTCTCTCTAGAATAAGTAAATAAGGGCACCTGGATGGCTAAGTCAGTTAAATGTCTACCTTCAGCTCAGGTCATTATCCTGGGGTCCCTGGATCAAGTCCTGCATCAGGCTCCCTGCTCAGGAGGGAGTCTGTTTCTCCCTCTCCCTCTGCCCCTTCCCCTGCTCCTGCTCTCTCTTTCTCTCTCTCTCCCAACTAAATAAATAAAATATTTTTTAAAAATAAAATAAAATAAGTAAGTAATTTTTTAAAAAGAAAAAATAGCAATTCTTGGGGACACTAAAAGATAGATTGTCCAATGATTTTCCTCCTCTTTAGAATAGCACCAGGAGGAAAAAAGAAATACACACACATACACACACAACCTATGGTGATCTTCTGACCCAAACCCAGATCTGTGGAGACTCACTGCCACCAAAGGAAGTTAGTCTTTCTATCATTAATAGATTAGATGTTGTATAGCTTTCTTGGCTGTCCCTCTTCCTCCAGGGCCCATTTTAACTTGTAGATAGGCAGCCTTCATTTATAGTCTTTTTTAGTATAATTCAGGGCTCTCAAAAGCAAAACAAAAGACAAAATCCCCAGCCCAATTAAGAAAAATTAAGAATTTCTTAAGAAATTAAGAAAAAGTTTAAATGCTAAAACCACCAACAAAAATCTTTAATAACTTGAAATACATAAATAATATTTTTTAATCTATGGCAAGTGACAAAAAAAATACCACTCAGATACTGACTAAATGTGAAAATGACATTCCCTAGGCACTTTAACTTCGGTTCTTATTAACGAGTGAAATAGTTTTGAAGACTTAAGACTTTAAGCCTCTAATTATTTGAGCTTCATTAGAAAATAACAAAGTTGCCAGAGCTGAACAGTTGGCATTGGCCTAGGATTTTGAAATAAGTGAAAACCACACAACACTCTATAATTCTTAATTTGTTAGACTCATGCCATATTGAGAAATTAATGTTTCCTCCCTCCAGTCATTAACTGCTCCAAAGATGTGACATGATTTGGTCAGACACACAGTTATTTTTTTTTACTCCAATGACAACAGTTGAATGAGTAACATACAAGAAATCTAAAAATGAACTGTGATCCTCAAATTTGGCAAGGATGAAGAACTTACAAATGACATGTAGTCACAGAAAAAAAATGTGAAGTGGACTCAAGAAAGAGCACCATAAGATGCTACTGAGCTGGTACAGGGGCCCCTAGGGCCAGGCAGTTTCACAGATGCTGTGGGCATCTCCAGAAGCTTCTCCCGCAATCACCAAGGCACTTAGGCTTCTTCTTAGGTAACCTAGTTTCACAACAGAAGAGCAAAACACCCTCTCCTATCTCTGTCCCTCCTCACTCCCTTCCTACCAAGAACCTCATCCTTGCTTTTGCCAAATCAATGTCTCCTCCCACAGAGGAAAGTTTTTATTTGTTTGTTTGTCTCGCGATCTGTTTCTTGGTTTGTTTGTCACTGTGCTCATGGAGACCCGGAATGGAATTTGATATGGGGGCCATTTTTATGACCCAGGCCACCACCATGACCTCGCCTAGGTGGTCCAGACTTCTTGGAAGAACCAATTCTAAGTTGCAACCTCAAGGTAAGTAGGAGGTCCTCACCGAACAGGTATATCCTTACTGGGGAGAAGGAAACCAGGATGATCAGATCACATTACCATTAAATAGTTGAGTCCACAACCTGCTTGGATTCCATGTTCACTAAGCGGTACTCTAAATATAAGTCAGCTCCCTGCAGGAAAGGAATGTACTGGTCAAGCCAACATCAACATCCCATTTACAGGCAGTTGTGGTTCTCACTATAACCTAAAAAATAAACACTTTCTCTCTTGCGAGTTGAACTAGCCTCAGTGAGCTGAGCAAATATGGAAATGAGACCGTTGGCACTGGTATCTTCACCAGGAGGTGGCCACCCGCCCCTGGACAGAGGGCACCCTGCGCTCCTGTGCCTCAATCTCCACCAGGCTCATCATCAGACATTAAGGGAAACTACAGGCATGTTTTCATAAACTTATTTGGCTTTAAAACAAATGAGTTATAGCTAGCCATCTATTAAACAGACTTTAAAAAAGTAAAATAAAATTGATGTATCCCATAAACTAATATGGTAATTAGACTGAAAATAATCATTAAACCAACTCTGCACAAGACAAGCAGAAATCAAATCCGGATCTTTCTTCAAAAAGTGAAAATTAGGGGCACCTGGGTGGCTCAGTGGGTTAAGCCGCTGCCTTCGGCTCAGGTTATGATCTCAGGGTCCTGGGATCGAGTCCCGCATCGGGCTCTCTGCTCAGCAGGGAGCCTGCTTCCCTCTCTCTCTGCCTGCCTCTCCATCTACTTGTGATTTCTCTCTGTCAAATAAATAAATAAAATCTTTAAAAAAAAAAAAGTGAAAATTACTTCAGGTAAATGAATTCCAAGAACTCTCATCACAGGCTAGATGATCTACATTGCTGTTGGTTTTACACCTTCTATGATTTTATTAAAAAATCTCAATTATATAAGGAAAAGTTCTCCCTCCTCTACAAACAAACAAGCAAAACAAGCAAACAAACAAACAAAAAAAACCTTAACTATAGCTGATAATGAATTAATATTCTTAGCAGCTGAAGAGTTTTTTATTTTAATCAAGAAGGAACACCTACACATAAGCCTACTAGAAAATCAACCTAAGAAATTCGAAAATAGAACTACAAACTGGCCAAAAATACTATGAAAAATGTTCATTCTCACTAGTAAAGCAAATGAAACCAAGATACCAGAATAGCGAGGGTTTTTAAAAACAACAAATACCCAAAGTTGTCAAAGATTTGCTGAAATGGGTATTCTCATACACTGTTAATGGGAATGTAAATTACTGTAACTGCTTAAAAGAGAAATTCAGCAATTGATAATTTATTTTTTTATTGTGCTATGTTAGTCACCATATGGTACACTATTAGTTTTTGATGTAGTGTTCCATGATTCATTGTTTGTGTATAACACCCAGTGCTCCATGCAATCTGTGCCCCCTTAATACCCATCATCGGGCTAACTCATCCCCCCACTTCCCTCCCCTCTAAAACCCTCTGTTTGTTTCCTAAAGTCCATAGTCCCTCATGGTTCATCTGGCAACTGAAAATCTAAAAGGTTCAACCCTTTGTTCAGAAAAACTGATCTTAAATATATTGTCAGACAAACATCCAAAGATTTCCATATATACAAGGATGCTCATCAGAAGAGCAAAAAAATTATAACAACTAACAGGAGAAAAATTAAATGATTTATGGAACTATCATGGGATACTAAAGAGTATTTAATAACATGGAAAATATGTATATGCATGTATATTTAATGTTAAGTAGAAGAAAACAAGGAATAGAACTTTACACAGTGTGATTCCATTTTTGTAAAAATGTGGGGCAGGGGCAGTCTGGGTGGTTGTATAAGAATTGACCAAGGCCAAGGAAAGGAAATATCCAAATTGTGAGAAGTGATTTGACAAATGATATTACTGGTGATTTTTATTTATATCTCTAAATTTTTCTGTTTTCTTAATATGTTACACTGAATATCGGCTCCTTGTGTAATCAAGGGGCAAAAATAACATGTTCCTTCCTCGAGCTGAAAGGAAAAAAACTTTAGATGAAAAAAAGAAAAAAGTCTAAATCATAGTTTGAAAATTAGTTTCATGTTCGAAAGAAAGCTTCTGGAAAATTAAAGACATGTAGAGAACAGAATTAACCCTTGCCTTTATTATTTGCATACATTTAAATGTAATCTAATTATTTAAATACTTACATACCAGTCTGTTTATTTAACAAAAGTATTCATGCCTACCACGTGTAAGATTTTATATGGAACCTAAAGATGAGTGAGACATAGCTCTCTGCCTTCAAACAACCGAAATTTTAAAACCAAACCATGTATACAAATAATGGTAGTCTTAGGTTGTTCTGGGAACTGGACTTCTAATAATTGGTCTTATCAAACCACTACAAAAACCAAAACAGAAAGGAGATACGTGCAGGGCACATGGGTAGTGCAGTCAGGCGTCCGACTCTTGGTTTCCACTCAGGTTGTGAATCTCAGGGTCATGGGATCAAGCCCTGCATCTGGTTCCATACTCAGGGTAGAGTCTGCTTGGGATTCTCTCTCCTCCTCCCTCTGCCTGCACCTCACCTCGCACCCCACAACCACATGGTCACAAACACATGCGCACATGCTCCCTCTCTCTCTCTAAATGAATATATCTTAAAACACACACACACATTCAAATGATTCCCACCCCTACAATGCTACCGACTAGAACTCCTATATTACAAACCCTTCCCTCTGTAGCCTTAGGATGGCTGCCTGGTACAGCATTCAACATAACGACCTGTAAGCAACTTGCTGTAACCCTCAACCCAGCAGCATGTCCCGACTTTTCCTCCTCCGATCGTGGTACTCATAGGGTTCACCCTGGACTGGGCGGAGGGTTATCCTCTTGCCGCTACTTTTCTCTAAGGAGCTCAAAATCAGCCCACTGACTCCAGAAACAGGAAGATTATCCAAAATGTGAGTCAAGAGAATCTTTACGTGGACAAACGGTCAGCCCTCAATTACAAAATAGACGAAAAACAAAACCAGTTCGGTGGAAAGGCATGGTAGACAAGAAGTGTGTCATCGTTAGAGAAACATCCTAGCCAATTAACTCTGAAGCAGGCTAATTCAGTCCGAGAAAGAGAACAGAAGAAAAGAAGAATGTCTTGGTACGTCTCCTAAAAAAAATCATCTGACCTTAGAATAAAGAAAAAATAGAGACTAAAACTTGGAAAGATGAAGAAGACTAACCTAAGGTGTTGGTGTAGATCTATGTTTACTTGATAAATGTTTTTAATGATGCTTAGATGATGGATTCTTATGGCCCTTGCTCAGCATTTAAGTTTCTCATTATTGATCCTGGTATTATTTCCCTTTTCCATCACAAAATGGTAGATGGAAAGAATTGTGCAAACATGGCCAAAAATTAACATTTGAGAGCATATGGTGTGAGAACATAAAGAAAAAGAACGAATTCTAAAGCTGGCAGTACAAGTAGGAACCAAGGCTAGTCCTTGGCCACCAGCCACTGTCAAGGACTCTGACACACAATATCATTTAGAATCCCCCTCCTTTATGACTCCATTTCTAAAATGATGCTAACTCCCATCATGAATTCTAGGGCTTCCCTCTACTGTTTTAATGCTGGACTTGATTATCCCTGCTCATTTCACAAGTCCTGGTTCCTACCCCTCTGTCCTCTTAGCCAAGAGATATACAGAAAGACAGTAATAACAGGTAACAGTAGCAACCTACTCGTATTAAGGCCTTACTGTGTGCACTGGGCTAAATGCTTTTGGTGCCTCAACAGACCTATGAAGGAGCTACCACAATCATCCTCCAGATGCGGAACGTGAGGCGGAGAAGGATTTGAAGACTTGCCAGTAGGAGGCAGAATCAGGATTCAGACCTGAGCTGCATCCAGAGCCTACACCCTCCAACCAGGAATGAAGGCACCATTTCAGTTAAGAGGAGCCACCACAAGTTCCCAAAGCCAATAAAGGCACACTCACCTGCCCCATCAGGAGTAATGGTTCCCAGCTTCACAGCCAGAGGATAGCCCATGTCTCTGTAATGCTCCAACGCATGGCCGTTGCCTCCAGAGCTGTCAAAGAACCACTTCCCACACAGCACGGAGCCATCGGTCAGATTCAACCAGAGGTTTTCCCGCAGGTCACACCTGGCACACTTCCAACCACTGAAAGGTCAGAGAAGAGCAGTTAGGATCACTGGAACGCGAGGTATAGCTAGAAAACTAACATCCAAGGGGCACCTGGGTGGCTCAGTGGGTTTGAGCCTCTGACTTTGGCTCAGGTCATAATCTCAAGGTCCTGAGATCGAGCCCCGCATGGGGCTCTCTGCTCAGCAAGGAGCCTGCTTCCTCCTCTCTCTCTGCCTGCCTCTCTGCCTACTTGTGATCTCTGTCAAATAAATAAATAAATTCTTTTCAAAAAAAGCCTCAGGTTAAAAAAAAAAAAGAAGAAAGAAAGAAAGAAAGAAAACAAACATCCAAGAGAATGGACGGTCTCGAGCTGGGGGTTGCAGGCAGCAGTGAGTAAAACAATGGAAACCGCCGCTTCCTTCCCTCCTTCACCCTTCAGAATGTTAGTGTCGCCACTAACCAATCAGTACCAATCAGTACACTGCCTGCCTCCATGAGGCTCTTCTACTTTAGAAAACTGACACAGTGGGGGCGCCTGGGTGGTTCAGATGGTTAGGTGTCTGCCTTCGGCTCAGGTCATGATCCCAGAGTCCTGGAATGAAGCCCACATCGAGCCCCGAGCTCATCCGGGAGCCTTTTTCTCCCTCTGTCTCTCTCTTGCTCTCACTTTCTCTCAAGTAAATAAATAATCTTTCTAAAGAAAAAAAAAAAAAAATGACCAAGCAAATAATCTTAAAAAAACACAGAACCTGCAGTCAGGAGGTGAGGTCATTTCCTTCAAATTCCTACATGAGGGACAATGGAGCTCAAATAAGTCAAAAACATGCAGGATCCCACATGCATAAACACCCAAAGTTCTAAAGCATTAACCACACCTAGTAAAGCTCATTTAAACAAAATCCTGCTACACAGCAGATCTGAATGAAGTAGAAAAAATGTCAACTTCACTGAAGTTTAGTGTCAGGTACATGCCAAGTACCCTACAGAAGTCTGATCATCTAATTCTACTTAACACCCTTCAGAATCAGTATCCCCAGCCACGCTGTCAAAGGGAGAAACTGAGGCCCAGAAGTAGGCTGCCTTCCCCTACGACCACACAGAACGTGAAGGCAGCACAGTCAGGGTTCCACAAGACAAGAGCACCCGCCTCTGTCCACACAACAGACCTAACAGGAGATGCTAATATGCCCAAAGAGTATTCCAGCCACAAGCGTGACAACCAAATGTTGTCACAAATGTAAATGTTGGGTTCCCCTAGAAGCAGAGTCTGAAACAAAGGTCTGAATATAAATGGCTCGTATAGGAGGTGATCCCAGGAAGAAATGGAGGGAAGGAAGACTGGAAAGGGCAGGAAGCCAGTCCAGGTATGTCAACAAGCAGATGACCACCATGGGAAACTCGGACTCCGTATAGTTGGGAGCTCCAGGAGGCCGCCGCTCGAGGAGTCAGGATCCAGGATATTCATCCATCCACACCAGTCACCGGTTGAGGGCTGTTCCAGGAGGACAGGAGGGAGCATTAACTCCGTGGCATTTCTCATTGTCCCATGCACAGGCCTACCTGGCCTCAGCAGGCAGAGAAAGCCCTCAAGCAAAGAGCACCTTCAAGCGGGTGCTTGCTGCTGAGAGCCGAGGGGTGGGGACTGAGCTCAGCAGTATGGACTGGCCATGCTCAGCCTCTACAAAGGTAGAGATCTTTTTAGAAAGAATTTTGAGCTTAGTTTTAATCAGCGGCATCTGGTAAAAATATACATAACTGCCAGTTCAGAGAAGAGGTAAAAACATAAATATTCCTTTGGTCAGTTTTAAGGGGTGAAGTTCCATTTCGCTATCTGACACTCACCTTGGAGGAATCCTGACTCCATTGTCCAACTGGGTAAGATTATTGGCATATTTGGATACTGGCAATTCATTTTCCCATGTGTCTGGGTCCTGCTTTCTATATGGAGATTTTGAGCTGAGAACCGCATCACAAGCAATTGTTACCTGTAATACAAACCCAGATGTTATGTGTAAAAACAGCTTGAGAGAAAAGCAACTTCTAGAAAGCAAGTTTAAAAGTTTATTATTATTATTAATAAATACAGCCTGATCCAAAAAAATTCAGACAGCGGTGACCATAAGAGCAAGATCCCAGTTAGCAGATTCCAGGACTTTCTCCATGAATCCAGCTCAATTTTGTCCCTAACCTGGAGTGTGTAGTATTGACAAGGATCGAAGATAGCAAGGAACCTAATCCAGTTTGTAAAGCCAAGCACAGGAGTCAGATTTAACTATTTCTTAGCAAGCACAGTGAAAAGTATTCGGTGAAGGATTTACAAGACTGAAATTAGCTACAGAAATGCCTAGGATTTACCCAAGTGAGTGTTTTCCTCTAACAAATATACACCCAGATATCCAATATCCTCAACTCATCACACAACAGCATGCGGTCAAGGGCATTTGAGTGGAATGCAAGCAGCATGGCTCCATTTCTTAATCTGGTGCAAATGTGACCTTGGACAGGGACATGCCTAGGTGTCTCTGGCCAGATCAGTCAACATCATGAGCAAATCTGTGATGTCCAGCTTGGCACCAACTGACCACAGGGGAAGAGGGTGCAAATTCTCTGCTTTCTCCTAAACCCAATTAATCCAGCACTTATGCCTATCACTACATTTGCTATTTGCCTAATGCTGTAACAACTATTCCTAACTGTCTTTAAAATCATATTCTGGTGGGAATGTAAAATGGGGCAGTGACTTTGGCAAACAGTTTGGCAGTTCCACAAATAGTTAAACTGAGCAATTCAACTCCTAGGTATATATCCAAGAAAAATGAAAACATGTGTCCATGCTAAACTTACACAAATCTTCATAGAAGCATTATTTAAAATACCCAGAAAGAAGAAACTACCCTGATGCCCACTAATGACAAATGGATAAATAAAATGTCGTATGTCCACACAATGAAATGTTATTCAGCAATAAGAAGGAATGAAGGCCTGATCCATGCTACAACATGAATGAATCTTGAAAATCCATGCTAGGGGCGCCTTGGGTGGCTCAGTGGCTTAAGCCTCTACCTTCATCTCGGGTCATGATCTCAGGATCCTGGGATGGAGCCCCGCATTTGGGCTTTCTGCTCAGCAGGGAGCCCGCTTCCTCCTCTCTCTCTCTCTCTCTCTCTCTGCCTACTTGTGATCTCTATCTGTCAAATAAATAAATAAAATCTTTAAAAAAAAAAAAAAAAGAATCCACTGGGATGGAAAATACTTCATTCCAAAAAAAAGAAAATACATGCTAAGTAAAAAAGGCCAACCACCAAGATGTACATATGTTGTATGATTCCATTTATATGCAATGTCTGGAACAGGCAAATCCAACGAGACAGAAAGTAGATTAGTGATGGCCAGAGGCTGGGAGGGATGACAGCTGGAGGGGTGATGAGAGTATTCCACGGGAGATAATGGCCATGGATGTCCAACTCCCAACACAAGAAAAGCCACTGGATGGTTTAAAAAGGTTTTTAAACCAAGGTTTGTATTCTACCTCACTAACCCCCCCCCCCACAATTAGCTGAATTTCATGCAGAGTGATTTCCCCCTGGGTAGCCCTAGAACTCTTTAAGAGACAGTGAGGGCTGCTCCCTCAGTTTCCTTCCTTGCCCCCCCCCAACCCCTGAGCAACTCCTCTCACTGCTACATCAAGAAGCTATTCGGAACCTTTCTCTTCTCAACTTCGGTCACACTCGTTTGGCCCCAGCCGCTAACACAGCTCACTCAGACAGCCACAGAGCAGCCTCCCACGGTTCCTTTCCCCCACACCCGCCCTCTCCACTACACGGCAGCCAGACTGGTCTGCTGGGAATATCAGATCCTCTCCTGCTCCTGCTTAAAATTCTCCACGCTACTACCGATGGGTGACACGGAGCAAGGCACCATCAGGAGTAAGGAAGAGGTCTCCACCCTCAAAAAACGTTATACTCCATGACACGCCAAATATCCATAAATATATCTAACCTTTTTAAAAAGAGAGTCCCACTCACCTCTCACCAAAACCACTTTTATACAATTAGCCTTTCTTTTCAATTATCAAAATTCATCTCCCACTTCCTTCCAGGAATGCCGCTGGAAAACAGGGTTCAGGTCACCTCAAATCCTTCCTGATGCTCCAGGTTTGGGCTACCTGAACCATTCCGTGCTGCCTTAGCACTTGGGCTGCACATCCTAAGCTTTTCAGTCTGGTCTGTTATTACAATCTCTTGGTTGCTACGACTGTCTCAATCCCTTCCCTGTCCTCCTCTGAATCTTCTCCACGATGCACAAAAACGTTGATCAAGATATGAATACAACAGGGGCGCCTGGGTGGTTCAGTGGGTTAAAGCCTCTGCCTTCAGCTCAGGTCATGATCCCAGGGTCCTAGGATCGAGCCCCACATTGGGCTCTCTGCTCAGCAGGGAGCTGCTTCCCCCTCTCTCTCTCTGCCTGCCTCTCTGCCTACTTGTGATCTCTGTCTGTCAAATAAATAAATAAAATCTTAAAAAAAAAAAAAAAAGATTTGAATACAATATTCTCTCTTTTCTTTGAAGAACATGTTGGTGACACTCAACAAAATTTCCTCAAACTTCCAGGCCACGACCAAACACTGATCTAGTGTTTTCAGCTGAAACTGCTTAGCAGCCCTTCGTATGGATCACAGCTGAAGATCAGGATCTGTTATCCTATAATTAGGCCATGAATTATCTTTCCCTGGATTGGTTGTCTTGAGCGAAGAGAAAAAAAACTTGGTACTAGTCCTGGCTCCATCCCAGGCCTCACAGTCCTCAAATTCAGTAGTGTTCTGGAATCGACTCAAACTGGCTCACAGAACTGATGGTTAAATTTTTTAAAATTCTGCAAGATGGTTGTGAAACACAGACATTGTTGAAAATCAAATTATAAAAACACAATCAGGTAAAATACTTATTTTTTAAAAAGTAACAGACATTCAAAACTCTTCTCTTCCTGTTCTACTGTATCTTACGATTTTCGGTGTGTTCTTGAGGTTATTTACATGTACATTATGTGACCGGTGGGAATTTCATACAATGGGGTGCTGCTACACACTCTCTTTTCAACCCTGTTTCCGGAGACATCCTGTTAGCCTGAAATCAGCCATGGTGGGAATATTGACACCATGGAAATCATCAAACATTACAAAGCGAGCCTTTCCCCCAGGGAGCTGGATGCTAAATATTTACAAGCAGTTTCTGAAGTCTAAAATGAGGCACTGGATTTCAGGCTACAAGATCCCTACTGAGCTCCAAATGCTGTCTCTGCGAACTTCACATCACTGAGAGGTAGTTTAACCTTCTGGTAGACTCCACAATGTTCCTATCTGAAACAGAATTTTTTCTGAGCTGAGACGCTCAAAAGATGAAGGAAGAGTCATCTGGTTGGGTGATTTTCAGCTCAATAATTTTTGTTATTCAAGAGCTTAAAAAAAAATTTTGCGGGACACCTGGGTGGCTCAGTGGGTTAAGCCTCCGCCTTCGGCTCAGGGCTCTCTGCTCTGCGGGGAGCCTGCTTCCCTCTCTCTCTCTTTCTCTGCCTGCCTCTCTGCCTACTTGTGATCTCTCTCTCTGTCAAATAAATAAATAAAATATTAAAAAAAAAAAAAAAGTTTGCCTTTGGCTCAGGTCATGATCCCAGGGTCCTGGGATCAAGCCCCAGTTCGAGCTCCTTGCTCAGTCGGGAGTCTTTTCCCACTCCCCCTGCTAGTCTCTAGCTCACTCTGGTGCGCTCTCTCTCTCACTCTCTCTCTCTCTCTCTCACACACACACACACACACACACACTTGCTCTCTCTCTCTCAAATAAATAAATAAATAAAATCTTTCAAAGCTTCAAACAAGAATATCAAACACCAAAAAATGTAGCAGAAGCACAAAAAGATAGGAACTAGCACCTGTTACATAAATAAATCCCATCAGCTACCATCAGATAAACCCAGACTTTTCCTTCAATCGCTCTCACCCCAGCTTTCGAATAACACTCCCTCTCCTTTTTAGAAAATGTTTACGTTATTTCTTGATTCTAGAAGACACTATATTAAAAATTATAACATATATTCTTGGGATTCAGATTTCTATGACCCTTCACCTTTACTTAAATAAAAGTATTCACACTTCGAATTATATTCTGAATATAGGATTAATGAAAAAACACTTAAAGGCTCCTTCACTAAATTTTTCACATAAAGACTTTTTCTTCATAAGTGAGTGAGAGAAAAATCATTTCTCATGATCTTTATTCATCGTGTGCTTCTTGATCTCTTTTCTGACGGCAGACGTTAAGAGTTACATGAAATGAGGGCAGACAGTAAGAACTCTCAGTATCGTGCAGATACAAGGTTTAGAATATAATTTCAGGTAATGGGATGAGGTAAGACCATTTGGCCCACTCATATATTTTATCCTTGGTAACAGCCACATGAGTCAACACAGGGAACTGGAGAAAGGAAAGGTAATTTAATTCTCTATGCACTGCTGAACACTGTGCACTTAGCACTAAAAAGGGTATGTCACATCTAGTAATTAGAGGAAAGAGGTACAGTAGCTAAATCAACAACATTTTCATTTCTATGGTCTTCTATTTAGGTAGAAAGTAGGTCAGGGGCAGAAGAGGTGGAATGGTAGAAACCTGGTCTCTAATGACACGGGAACCCCAAGCACAAACACCCCCTCCCTCCCCGTACTGGCAGAGGCAAGTGAGCAGGTGGCCGTAAATACAAAGTCACACAATGTCCTGAAGATTCCCAGACCTAAACACCTGGCTTTTGTTCTGGGGGAGTGCCAGGAGAGAAGCAGCGAGCTAGCATGTGTAAACTCCAGGGACCCTGACCTCCCTGCTCCCCAGGTGTTCGCAGAGAGGGAAGGAAGGAAAGAAAGGGAAGAGAACAAAGGAGAGGAGATGGGGTGGTAGAGATGACATAGGAAAGGAGGAAAGAACAGGGAAAACGCTTGGCGTCCTTGCAGGAGCTCCACGCCTCCTTACGGGCTCCAAGTACAACAAACACAACGTGGCTTCCTCACACCACCCCTGCCGCCCCCAGCTTCGTGCTGTTCAGGAAGGTGAATGTTGCACCACAAAAAACAAGGGCAGGGAAGAGAAAGGGAAAAAATTCACCACGAAATCTAAACGCCAAAACCTAGAAAGTAGCCTTAGCCTTCATGAGGAACAAAACTTTCAAGGAGTCTCACATTACCACGGAGCTCCCGCAGACCTGTGATTTGTAAGCGTTTGGTTATTTTTATAGTCGTGTTGCTGTTGCTTCAGCAGAGAAATCCTTATTTTTCCCAAACAAAATCTCACGTGGAAGGCTAACACGCAGAAGAGATAAAAATATAGCCATTCCTCTGATCAGAAAACACCCCTCTCCAATGAGCCCTGTACATCTCAGGGGCACAGTGTGAAAATCTACACAACAGACTGTGAATTATGGTGGCAAGAAACCAGATCACCAAGGACGGGGGGAGGGGTGGCGGGCAGCCTGCCGTGGGTTGGGGGGCAGGTCACAGGGGAGAGACCAGCCCAATGTTTATACACTTAGAGGCCCACAGAGCAATGGAAATACCTTGCAGCAGAGGGTATCTGGCCAAACGCTACTAAAACCTCACCCTGCAAGACCCTTTCACAGAGAAGAAGCTACACGCTCATGTTTGTGCTCATTCTTCTCCTCTTTGCTCATTCAACCTGTCTCCCCCGCACCCCCCCGCGTGCACACACACCACACACGCACACACACCTGACACAGAGAGTCACGCGCATCTAGCTAGCAGCCGTGCACACTCACTGACCAGGGCTGGTAACTCCTCAATATTTGGTAGTGCTATTTCATAGTGGTCTGGGAATATAACAAGTTTGGCTTCGTCTTCATATTCATAATCGTCGCTATTTAAATCGTCATCAGTATCTAGATCTGAGGAAAAAACAAAAACAAAGAACAAGAAGTGAAGAGAGAACATTCTACACCAAGGCAGCACTCACTGGGAAAGCCAGAAATAACAAACAAGAGCAGGACATTTATGATGCCCTCCTCTGACAACCCAAACCAGGAGTAAAAGGCCGACCATCTTTCCTAAGTTAGAAATACCTATTAATAAGTGACAGATGTATAAAGACTGAGACCTACCATACAGCTTTGCAATAAAATAGACACATGTGCTAGATATTCAATTTGTAAAGACTTTTAAAGGTATGAATTGTTCATTATGATCTGTTGGGTACCTGGCTCCTGATTGCGTAAGAATGGATTGGGATGTTTTTCACAACACTGTAATCTGGAAGATAGTACAAACCAATTCAATTCCAGCTCCAAAAGTTAACATAACTTTGAGCAAGCCACAAAGTCTCTAATCCTTAGTTTTCTTATTTGTAGAATGAAGATAATAGCTCCTATCTCACAAAGTTTATACGAGGGATAAATAAGAAATTGTAGACAAGGGACCTGGCACATAATAACTAGTCAATAAGTGACAGCTATTATTTAAAAGTGAAATCTCTATTTCCCTCTCTGTGTCTCTGTCTCTCCCTCCCCATCCCCCTCTAGGAGTTATTGAGATATTGTAGGGGATGGGGGAACCCCCCAATATAGTAGTCCTGTTGTCCTCAGGCTGTACAGAATTTTCAGTAACAGAACTGAGCTCCTCTAGCCTGCTATGTTATCAAGTCATCACCTGCTTGCTTGGCTAATCTCTGGTGAAGGTTAAGTGAAGGCTCAAGGAAATGTCTTGTCACAATATTTACATGGACATTTCATCCTTACATTCACATGGATGCCAGCATCCCAGATCAGGTTTGTATATTTAGATGTTTGGAACTATGGTGACAGGGAGCTACTGAACCTTATTCCACTCACATCACACATTAAGCAGGTGCACAAACACAGGTCTGTAGACAGAAAAAACTTATTTTCCTAGACAAAGTAACAACCTGAGAACTAAAAGATCTGGGTTCTGTTATTACCTTGTTGTTTGCCTCCAGTCAAAAACCTAGTATGGTTTTGGGACAGCTCTGTTTCCAAATTCTCAAAAGGAGGCAGTTTTAAGTGGAAAATAAGATAGAGTGAAAACATGGTCTCAACAATTTAATAAAATATTCCAAATAATATGAATAAAAAATGACAAAATAAAGAAATAGCCAACATTATCAGATAGCCATAAAAGCTAAGTGTGACAAAATGCAATGTTAAAGATGATTCTAAGAGTTTAAGAAGTCATTAAGATTTGCTAGATGGGATGCTGCTCAATTCATGAATCTTGTAACAAAAGCAATTAGAGCTTCAATTTAAAAAAAAAAAAAAGTAACGAAAGGTATTTACTTAAAGGAAATCATTCAAACAAAGACGGGCATTCTATATGTTATAAAAATTTAAATGGCTCAATATCTATAATTTTAAAAATTAGAATCTAAATGTTCAGTGAGAATGGTGTTCAACCCAGTAGAATATTATTTAAATGATATTTATTTAGACTATGTAGAAATATGGAAATATTTATGCTATGTCAATGTTAAAAATACAAAATTCATCTTCACTGTAAAGACAACTTTGTAGGTTGCCTGGGTGGCTCAGTCAGTTAAGCCTCTGCCTTCGGCTCAGGTCATGATCCCAGAGTCCTGGAATCTAGCCCCGCATCAGGTTCTCTGCTCAGCAGGAAGCCTGCTTCTCCCTCTCCCACTCCTGTGGCTTGTGTTCCCTCTCTCACTGTCTCTCTCTGTCAAATTAATAAATAAAATCTATTTTTAAAAAAACACAACTTTGTAAAATTTATGCTCATAGATGAGAAACAGAAGGAAATCCAAACAAATGAAAACAGTGAGTGGGTGAGCATTTTTCTATTCTTAAATCTTTATTATATCTTTTATAACAATTTTAAGGGATGGAATTACAACTCTTTTGTTTCTGTGTACAGATTCAGCTCATCTTACATATTATCTAAGCGTCTCTTGTCCACAGAAGACACACTCACTTAATACTAAGTCAGATCTTACCTGGACAAACACAATGATATACTAAGTCTAAAAAATCCTGCTCTGTCATTTGCTATGTAACCCTGGGACGAGTTCATTTTCCAAAGGAGTAAGCTATGAATAATGTCTGTCCCCACAAGATTGCTGAGAGCAGGGGTGGCTCAGTGGGTTAAGCCTCTGCCTTCAGCTCAGGTCATGATCCCAGGGTCCTGGGATCAAGCCCCACATCGGGCTCTCTGCTCAGCAGGGAGCCTGCTTCCCTTCCTCTCTCTCTGCCTGCCTCTCTGCCTATTTGTGATCTCTCTCTCTGTCAAATAAATAAATAGAATCTTTAAAAAAAAAAAAAAAAGATTGCTGAGAGCATTAAACAAGTTAAGGTTTTTTGGTTGTTTTTTTTTTTTTTCCTTTAACAGAGAGAAAGAGAGAGAGAGAGAGAGATCACAAGTAGGCAGAAAGGCAGGTAGAGGGGG
The DNA here is from genome assembly GCF_022355385.1 of Mustela nigripes. NCBI lineage: Eukaryota > Metazoa > Chordata > Mammalia > Carnivora > Mustelidae > Mustela > Mustela nigripes. The sequence goes on from NC_081558.1 coordinate 116,961,708, forward strand.
AGGGGAAGCAGGCTCCCTGCTGAGCAGAGAGCCCGATGCGGGGCTCGATCCCAGGACCCTGGGACCATGACCTGAGCTGAAGGCAGAGGCTTAACCCACTGAGCCACCCAGGCACCCCAAACAAGTTAAGGTTTTAAGGCATCTAGTATAGGATCTCGCATGTATTAGGGGCTCCACAGAGAGCACCCACCACCGTCACTATCACCACCTTCTCTAGGCTCCTGACAGCCAACATAATCAAAAGTGCCTTCCCCTCCCTTTGGCTCGTCCCAGGAAGAGCGTGTACCATGTGGGGCTCCTCCTCTGTGATCTCAGTATGCAGAACATGTGAGCTTCAACAGCTTAGAGACTGTGAGCTGTCAGAGCAGGAAATGCATCTTATTCACCTTGCCTATATGCCCAGCCCCTGCACAGTACCCCGCCCACACCACACATGCACTAAATGTCTATGAAAGGAGACTCCAAGAAGTTTAAATACACCAATATGTTAAGAACAAGAGCAAAGCAGGAGCCTCAGAAGGGTAGTTGTGGGTTTGGGGGTTTTTTAGTTGGTAACAGGTCTGTGCTTAGAACTAAGCACAACTGCTATTATGCAAAACTTTTTGCACAATAATTAATTTTTTAAATTTAATTTTTAAATTTAAAAAATAAATTTTTGCACAAACTTTTTGTCTGTAGTTGCTTTTATTTTTATTTTTAATTCTGTGGGATAGAAGGGGACCATGACCTTTCCCAAACATTTTTATCCAAATTAAGGAAAAGTCAGCAGAAGTAACCTACCCTCTGGTTTTAAGGGACAAATCTAAGATTTCTAATCCTAAGTTCCAAAGTTCCCTAATTAGAGTCTTACTACCCCAACAGTATCTAGTTGAGGAACCTGCAGAGAAATTATACCCTATGGACCAGTAGGACTAGGACCCCCGACTTCTCACAGCAACTACCTTCCACTATGGCTATTAACTGGCAATACATGAATGGACTCTTTTTCTAAACTTAAAAAAAAAAAAATGTTTTTAATATCTCTTCCCAATTCCACTTCAATGATTTTCTCCGATTCTTGGGAGAAGTGGCTGGGACTCCAGCCATTTCCAAGAAGTGACTTGCTTAAGCTGTGAAGCAACACCACAGAAAAAAAGATCCTTAATTCAAACCAAGACTCCAACACCCAGCTCAGAGTCCTCCCTACCTGACCAGACTGTGTTCGAGGTGAGAACCAACCATTCACCCTCACAAGAAAGTACAGGGGAAACCTCCTTGAACACAGACCTTGTTCTGGGACCTACTTCAGAAGCAAGAGGCAAAATGGAGTTTACTAGAACCTTCTGACCATTATAGATACAGTTGAGTTTTCTGAACGGGCCCATTCCAAGAACCTTCCACAAACGCTCTCTTTTTAAGCTCTTTCTCATCAAGTATGAATGCTTGGGCTAAAAACAAAAAAGTGGAAATTTAAGCTCCCTGAGATTTAGAAGTAGTTCTTCAATGTCTCAGACTTCAGACAAAAAAGAACTTGACTCCTTTACTCCTATTTCTGAAAGTTGGTAGGAAGGTGGGGAAGTCAATAAAAATGTGAATATTTAAGACTGTTTTAATGACATACTGAAGATCTGCACTGAATGCCTTAGAAGGTATTTACACATCTATATACATTTGTAGCTTGACTGTAAAACATATGTAAGATTAGGCCAGAACCACCTCATAAGTCCTGGGATGTTTCTTGGAAGATCCTGGACTCCCTTATATTCCTCCTACTCTCCTTCCATCTCATAAAACAGTTTAGTTTTATAGTAGTTGAGTCCACAAATTCCAATCTCCCCTACTGTTGTAAGTTATCATTTAAAAGACAAGCTAACAGTGTCCCTCTCTAGCTTAAAAACATTGACACAGAGCTACCCACTTTCTAGGTGCATAGCAGCCCTAAGCCAAAAGAACTGCCAAATAGTTCTGTTTATTTAGTAGTTGGGTCCAAACAATTTAGTAAGTATTAACGTTCTGATGACTTAGTAACCAATTGAAAAAATAATATACATAAATGGAAAGGCAGAAATGTCTTACTTCACTCATAATTCACCATAATCCCTTGCTAACAGGATGTGTGCCCCTATTGGGCTCTGCACAGCTTCTTTCTGAATCAAATGGAACACAGCTTCCCTCATTTCCTGTTCCACATTTATTTTTCACATGGTACTTGCCTTTTACCATAGAAACCACCAAAAAACCAGCTCCACAGAGGTGAAGTCACTGAAAGGAATTTAAGGTACTCCAATAGTAAAACTACACCAGGCTAATAGTTCATGCAATGTTCCAGCATCACTGGTCTTCCCTTCAAGTGTTAAAATATCCATGTTGGACGTGTGAGTTCACTGTAGCACCCTCAGGTGCCTCAGGGCACAGTTTGGAAACTAAGTGTTAATGGTTCCCAACTGCCTCCAGGAAAAAAGTCTAAAAGCACGATATATATCCATACTATTGCTGGAAGAATATACAAGATACATAAGAATGTGCAAATAGAAAATAATATTTGTCTCTGGGGAGAGTAACCAAGTAAGCTAAGAGACCGAGAAGTGGCAAAGGCTTTCTTTTCATTATAGAGCCCCTTATAACTTTTCAATTTTAAGCTTTGTCCAAAAAACATTGTTCTAAAAATGTTTTTTATATCCTAAGTATAAAAAGCATAAAATTTAAGTGATTCAAAAATTAGTAATGGTCATTGTTGATTTAAACACACACACACACACACACACACACACACACACCAGCAAGAGCTAGAGCTGAGGGAAAAATCCTTAACTGTGACTTTACCTGAATGCACATCAAGGTAGTCGGGAAGAGTGACTTAAATGCTGAGGGGCAAAATGGTGATCCAGGGACTTGAGTAAGCCATTCAGCACCATCTAATGGTCTCAGCTTCCCTAATATAATCAATATTGAAGGTCATAATTGAATGATTCAATGGGCTCAATGTCACGGTTGAGCCCGTGAAAAACATATTGGTCATGAAATCATGAAGTGGCTGGAGAAAAAGAAGCTTCTATCCAAGAGAAAGCATTAATCAAATACATCTATTTTGTGAGAAGAAGACAGGCATCATGATGACCTTTCAAGAGCAATAAAAAAAAGAAACATCTTCCTAGTCAGAGAAACAAAGAGACTGCAAGGGAGTTCTGAGTTCTCTTCCTCTCCAAGAAGAGACAACCCTAAAGTCCCTTCTAGTAAAAAGTATGTGGCAGAGACTACTAGCTGCCTCCCAGTAGCCACTCTCCCCTTCTTCTTCAAACAGGCTTTACTCCATGAAGCCAGTTAGTAAACTGAATGTATCTTCCAGTTCCCTGCACAGCACGTGGTATGGCCACATGACCAACTCCTGACCAGAGAGGTGTAAATTGAGGTGTTGCTTAGGGATCTGAGAGAAGACTGACGAAAGGAAGCTGATGACTCCACTGGGAGAAGAGATTTTTTTTTTTTTTTTTTGTCCTTCCTCTTTGCTCTTTCTGGGATGGGGATGTAATGGCAGGAGTTCCAGAAGGCATTTTGGACCTTGTAGTGACCATGAGGTTGGAATCACAGAGCAGGATGGAGAGTGAAGCAGAGATAGGGGAAGAGTCTAGATCCTGATGAACATGAGGCCAATCACATCAGCCCAGACTTGCTGCTTCCCAATATCCTCTACACGGGAGAGAAATAAACAACTCCTTTATTTAAAATCACCAATATTTTAAGCTTTCTGTTACATAAGCCAGATCTAACCCTAATATGGTCCTTCACTTGTATGCACCAGCCTCATCAGCTTGAAAACAGCTGTGATCAGTGTAACAAGAGAAAAGCGACTGCTCCAAGGGCCATGAAGCATCTTCTCAAGGCAACTGTAAATCTGGGCTTGCAAAACCAAATTCTTAGTGGGATGAGGCAGCCAACATCAATTTGTGACGATTCTGGGTAAACAAACATTAGAGAGAAAGAGGGCCTGAGGCAAGCCCCGAAGTGTCAATGACGTTTACATTTAAAGTTTTTAAAAAACCGGTGGAATCCAATTAGAATCTATTTGCTGGACTGTGACTTTTCAGTATTTTCTGTGGTTTTCTAAGATATGGAATGCTGAGTGAATACAGACAGCAGCCTGCAGAAACAGACCCGCTGAAATGGAATGGTAGGTTAGTATTCCCAAGAAGCAGTGGAAGAGGTCCATACAGTACAAGGCACAAAATCTTAGTGTTCACTTTTGGATTAATTCTTAAAATAGTTATTTTACCACATCCTATGCCACCAAAATGATCAGTAGAGAAATCAAACTGCAAGGTCTTTCAAGCAAAAGACACAAAGGTTAAAGGGCAGGGGGGCAGCTGACTTCTCCATTCAGCCAAAGAAAATAATGGAAAATAGCAATAGTAATTCAAAATGTTTAATTATTTCCACCTTCAAAAATGCCCCCAAATTCAGAAGTTGCAGCATCTTTATCAGTGGTCGGGAGCCCAAGACTAATAACTAAAGCATCAGAATGCACCCAATCATTTCAGCTTTGAGGTCCATTCTGAGCTGGTTTGGGTTTTGTTGGTTGATTTAGGTTGTGGTTGAAAGACCACAGAGAGGTGAGAAAGATTGGCCAGGGTAGAAAAACCAGCTACAAATAAGCCTCTTAAAGAAATCCATGACTGAAAATCAGGACAAAATACCGCAAACATGAGCCTGGTGTAGAAAAATGGAGGATCAGAGCAGGAAGGACACTCAGCTCCATGACTGTTTCCAATGGCTTTACTTTTCAAATAATTAATGTGTCTTTTCATTATAACAGTAACACATGTTTGCTACAAAAAAATTTAAACACCAGATAAGCATGGGGTGCCTGGGTGACTCTGTGGGTTAAGCCTCTGCCTTCAGCTGAGATCATGGTCTCAGGGTCCTGGGATCAAGCCCCACATCGGGCTCTCTGCTCAGCGGGGAGCCTGCTCCCTCCTCTCTCTGCCTGCCTCTCTGCCTACTTGTGATCTCTCTGTCAAATAAATAAATAAAATATTTTTTAAAATAAATAAATAAATAGATATATTTTTTAAAATATCAGATAAGCAAAAAGAAGAAAATAAAAATCACCTCAATCTTGCCACGAGGAAAGAGTTACCATATCGACAATCTGCAATGTATTTTGCCAGACTCTTCTGGACTCTCAGTTATATATGTATTCATGTGTGTATATACCCACACATGTACATATAAACACACACATACATACACAAATACACATACACACATATATTGTGTGTATAATTTTTTTTACCAAAATGAAATCATAACATGCAAATGATTTTGAAATTTCTTTCAAACAATAATCCTAGGCATTTAGGAATATAAACTTACTTGGTCAAAAATTATTAAGTCCCTTTTTCTCCTGGCAAAAGCATGTCAGAAGTTTAATATGAAAAATGAGCATGATGACATGGTACAGAAACTGGTACTCATTTGCATGAACAAAACTGGCTTTTCTGAATGAGGGAGAAGAAAATCACTGTGAGGCACACACCACAGTAATCATTGCTGCAGGCAAGATCCATGGACGGATGATATAAGTCATGTGCAAAACTTTGAGGAGAAACCAGATACTAGCATAGACTCAACGTATTACTCCCAAAGTATTTATTAATTACACTGTATCATCACAGTGGAGAAACTCAGCTGAAATCACCTCAACAAGGGATCAAGGCTACACACCAATGGGAAGACATCTCAGCATTACATGATCCCCAATATCATCTGTGGTGCTCCTACCAAAAATGCATTACCTCAGACTTTGGAGGACACATCAGACAAATCCAAATTGAGGAACATTCTACAGAATAACTAGCCAGTAGTCTTGAAGAGTGTTCACAATTATTAAAGACAAAAAGAAAAACAAAGACGGAGGAACTATCAAAGATTAGATATGATTTTTAAAAATGACAACTAAATACAACATGGGATCCTTAAAAAAGGACATTAGTGGAGGGAAAATGGTGAAATCTGAATAAAGTCTGTAGTTGAATTAATATTTTTTTAAAAAGTCTCTACTTTCAAGGCAGTAAAAAAAGAGAGCAGAAGCAGAATCATAATTACTCTCCAGTCACTGTAAGTATAATTGCTTTAGAACACTAAACCCAACTCTTAGAGTGCTAGAAGCATCCTTCGCCACTAGGTAAACACAAAACAAAGGCAGGTCATCACAAGGTAAATGGTTTCCTCTTATCATTAAATTGTAGAGCAATAAATATTATTCCAAATCAAACAAGCACGTGCACACACGCGCGTGCACGCGCACACACACACACACACAAAATCTCGGCACACTATTGATAACTATTTACATTACCTAAAAAAATCTTGGAATTCCTCCTTTTTGGTAACGCTCCACCAGATGCCCCTCTTACCTTCTGAAAAGAAAACAAGAGATTGTTAAAATGCAGCCTATAAAATAGACAATGGGGAAGGGGTGGGAGAGTACATCTCACAGGTTCTTGAATTTTACAAAAGGCCAAGAGGAAATTCTCAACCTGGACTAGATTCCAGACTAAACCAGAACTTGCAGGTCACTGGAGGCAGGTGAAGGGCAATGCTATTGTTCTACCTGATTATTTTCACCAAGTTATCAAGACAGCACCTCTGGAAAAGAAAATGGAACCAGGGATCAAGGTGAACTAGACATTTCAACTTCCAATTGGCACATGCTTCCAAGAGACTGAAGTCCATGCCCAATGCTGGAATTATGCTGGAGAGATCATATTGGCTCCTGGAGGGAAGGCTCTGCTACCCATTAGGTCCCTGTGCTCTGTCCTGGGCATGCACAACAATCACTGTTGAAAGAGCTAATAAATTCGGATAATCAGTCACTGATAGTCTGGTCATATTAAATCTCAGTCTAACCTCCTTGAACATTTCTGGAGCACCAGCTAATGGCTAGCTGCCATCCAAGGCTTCGTGTATTTTCTACCTCTGGTGGAAGTCCCTGACAGCAATGAAATAAATGCCCACCAAGTGGTTAAGCTAAAGAAATCATTCATTACCCTTCTGACACACACAAAATTTTACCCTCAAATAGGATTATAAAAATTTTTGTTTTGGGTGCCTCAGTCAGTTAGGCGTCTGCCTTCAGCTCCAGGCACGGTCCGAGGGTCCCAGGTTCGAGCCCTGCATCGAGCTCCCTGCACGGAAGGAAGTCTGCTTCTCCCTTTCTCTCTGCCCCTCCCCCCGGATCATGCACTCTCTCTCTCTCAAATAAATAAAATTTTTTTTCTAATTTTATTTTTTTGTTTCAAATGGCCAAAATCTTATTTCCACCTTTTCTGTCCTCTGTTATTAGAAAAGAATACATTTCCAGCATACCATGGTGTGAGGGTCAAAGGCCGGCCTCTTTCCAGTTAGCCACGAGTTTTGGCAACATCAAGGCCTTAGTACTGCTTTAGTCTGTTCCCTTATCAGTCTTAAGTCTCCTTTGCCACATTTTATTACTTGGCATTGAAGGCCGACTCATCTTTGTGATTCTCACATTAAGTTTTTATAGATTCTACTCTACATTTATAGTTCACATCTTAGCATGTGAAAATGATTGAACACTTTAGCTCAAAACCCCGTCTCTCCAAATACTCATGCCAAATTTCATGTCCCCTCTCTTGGAATCCCTCTCCTCCCAAGGTCTCCGAGACGCTCTTCCTCTCCCCACCACATGCCTGCCTCAAAAAAGGGATGAAATAAACCAATCCTGGAGGTCACTTGGAATCTCTCTACCAACGTGTATGGCAGCTTTTAATCGTCCCGACCTCACTGTCTCCTCCACTCCTGCAGGATGGTGGACGGAGAAAGAAGGACAGGGGCCCCCCGAGCCCCTGTTAGAACACAAGGCTCTCCCTGATTCTGCCGTCCACACCTGAGACGTGGATTAGATCTACTTCCTTTCAGGAAAAACGAAACCAAAAAAATCCACTAGGTTTTCCTTTCAAAGACCATCACCTCTGTGCCTGCCTCAGTCTCCACTAGAAATCAACAGGGTTTGAGAAACAGGAACTCCTCAGTCATCAAACATGACTGGGCCCATGGGTCAGGCTCTGTGAGGCCCCTGAGACTGCAAAGTGAATGAAGAGACAGACGGTCCATCCCTTGAGAACTCCACCAGCAAAGCAGGGGAACATTTATGCAAACAAATAGCACAACAGATTCTGGTGAGTATTAAGAGATATGTGAAAAAAGCAGGATCATAAGGAGGAAATGACATTTCTGGAGGTGGAAATTGTGGGCAGGTAAGAAGGGCAGCATGTTTGGCATTTAGCAGCTGCTTAGCAAATATTTGTTCAATGGATGGATGGATGGATGGATGGATGAATGATTAATGGAGGAAGGAAGTTAAGGAAGGAAGGAAAGAAGGGATGGAGGGAAAGAGGGAGGAATAGACAGATAAATAGAAGGATAAATGGATGGATGGATGGATGACAGATAGATAGATGATGGATAGACAGATGGATATGCTGATCACAGAGAATACAACAGGTATGAGAGGAATCAGACATCCCAGAGAGGAAAAAATAAACAACATGTACAAAGGTATGAATCATAGTATATTTCAGGAAGAGGTGGTTTGATATACCTACTGCACAAAGCTGGTGGAGTAAAAGTAGAGTCAGTAAGGCTAGAAGGAGCCAGATTATGGAAGGCCTTATAATCTCATGCAAAAAAAAAAAATTTAAAATTTTAAAAACGTCTTCATCCTGCAACAAAGGGAGATACCAGAAATTTAAGATTCTGAGTCCCACAGATACACAGACATGTGCATTTGAAAACATCACTAGGAGTGCAGCATGTACATTAGGTGGGAAGAAAGGCATCAAGTTTGAAGGAAAGATAAGTCAGGAAGCAAAAGCATTAGTCCTTTTAAGGGATAAGGAGCTTTTAGGCAAAAACAACAGGATGGAGAGGACCGGATGGACTTCAGAGCCATTTGGGAGGTCCAAATAACTAGATTTGGGTCACCAACCAGCCATGGAATGACAGAAGAATCCAAAAGATTTCCAGGTCTCTAGAATTCAAGATGAAGGACAACTCTGAGAAAGAGTGTGAGCACACTGGCTTGAAGTACCTATGAGGTGTTAGTAGGAGAAGCCCCATCAGCCAGATGATCAGGTCTTTGGCTCTGGAGAGATACTGATTAGGAAGTCATCAGTTCAGAGAGAGTAATTAAACAAGGCAATGGACAACACTGATGAGGAAGAGCAGCTCCAGAGAAAGATGGTACCCTAGGGGGTCACCTGGGTGGCTCAGTGGGTTAAAGCCTCTGCCTTCGGCTCAGGTCATGACCCCAGGGTCCTGGGCTCGAGCCCCAAATCGGGTTCTCTGCTCAGCGGGGGGCCTGCTTCCTTTCCTCTCTCTGCCTGCCTCTCTGCCTACTTGTGATCTCTGTCTGTCAAATAAATAAATAAATAAAACCTTTAAAAAAAAAAAAAAAGGCAACTTGGGAAGTGCGCTATCTAAGGAGTGAATGAATGAAGAGATGCTAGTGAGTCAAAGTCAGAAAAGGCAGCCTGAAAAACAGGAGGAAGCCAGGAAAGAATGGTGCCAAAGAAAGCAGAAGAGCCATTCCAAGATGGGAACAAGTTCAAATACTCAAAAAGTCAAGTAAAATCAGGGTTGAAACGTATCCACCAAGTGTGACCATGCATGGTCACTACAGCCCCAATAGTTCCAGCTGGTTTAGCCGGAAGACTTACCCGATGGCAATGCTGAACCTCCAGCAAGGGAACAGGAAAGCTGTTAAAGACACTTTATCTGAGGGACAGGATGACCAGAGGAGGACACAAATTACAGGGACAGTTTTGTGGTATGTTCTTACTTAAGGTGGGAGGAAAAAGCCAGAAGAGGGAGATGTTGAAGAAAAGGGAATTAAGGAAGAAGCAAGTTTCTGGGGAGGAAACAGAGCTGTGAGGACAGAGAGAACATAGCTTTCTGCTGGGATATGGGAACCAGAGGCAAGGAGTTCCCAGGAGGCAAGACAGATGTTCAGGAAGTTCCTGTCCAAGGTCCCTGTTTTCTCAGGGACATACAAGTCAAGTCGTTCTCTGAGGATGATGAGGGGAGGCCCTGGTAGGGCACTGAGGATGACATCTGGAGTCTGGAGCGGAAGAAGCTACAGGCCAGGTTTGCTGGGCAGTGAGTCAGCCTAGCGGAAGGGGGAGGCCAGGAGTCTGACATGGCCCAGACCATGGTGGTGCAGGATTGCTCATAATGTGCTCCCAGAAGGCAGGATGAGACTGACAGCATGACTAACCAGAGCTCTCGGGACAGTTAAGGAGGCAAGACAAGGGGATAAGGGTCCCTTGAGGGCACCAGTGGTAACAGTACATTTTAAGCCCTGAGAAGCAGTCCCAACAAACAGGGGAAGTGGCCACCTGGACCAGTCACAGGACTGCAGACTGCAAGGAGGGAAAACAACAGAGTGAAATCGGAATAAATGAGAGCTAAACTGAGAGAGGGTTGTGGTCACAGAATGAAATATTTAACTGAAAATTTCAGAGGCACAGCTAACTGCACGAGATTACCAGCACTCTGCAATTCTACCACTAGCTTTGGGATCAAGTTATCTCAAGCCTCTGGGCCTTGGTTTCATTTCCTTAACCCCAACTCCCAGTTTCCTAAAACTTCATCATTTTACACTAAGATATATGTCCGGGACAAAGCGTACCTCATAAGAATTGCTAAGTCCCACATAACAGGAGCAGTGAATGTAAATCATGTACTATCAAGCCAACATTAGATTGTTTTAAAGCCAATCATTGAGTTGATGGTTTATCTGACCTCCTGGCCTTTCTTCCTCCTCTTCCTCCTACTCTGCCCACTGTCCAATTTGGGGATCTCTCCTTTGTCTGGAACTTAAACAGAGAACATATTAGGTGGGCTAAGGTGAATGATCAGATGAACTTCAAATCAGCATTTACTATTTAGAAGTTCCAACACAGTCTACAGACTATTAGGACTGAAGTGAAAGCTGAAGAGTATTGCTAACTATAAAAATCAATATCTGAATTTTAATAACATCCCCAAACATTATCAATAACCAATTAAAATACATGAAGAAGTAAAAATTAGCAGTAACAATAGTTACAGATAACCTAAAAAAAAAAAACTCACAAAATACAAGCTCTTTTATTGAAAATTACAAAACAGTATTGAAGGAGACAAAAGAGAACTGAATAAACAGAGAGGTATGTCATTTTGAATACTCACATTCAATAAATATTTCTGAAACACCTACTATGTCCTGGATTGTTAAGGGCTGAAGACATGGAACTGAACGAAACAGACAAAAATCCCTGCCCTCGTGGAGTTTACCCGCTGTTGTGGATTATAGAGTAATCTCCAAATTCACTGTGATATCCTCAAAATCTCAATAGGAATTTTTATACTAGTTGAACTGATTCTAAAATCTACATAGAAAAACAAATGTCTAAACCCAGAAAAGTTCTGGTAAAAGTGCTTGCTCTACCAGATACCCAGGCTTGCTGCACCAGTGCAGAGACAGAAAAATAAGATCAACAGAAAAGAACCAAGAGCCCCAAAACAGACCCGAGTATGAATGCCCAGTTAAAATGTAAAAAAAAAGATGGTGCTATAAATCATTGAGAAAGACTGCAATACTCTAGTAAGAGCAGGACAACTGGTTACCCCTAAGGAAAATAAAGAACAGATTCCCATACTTCATACAAATACAATAAACTATAGGTGGATTAAAGTCCAAAAAACGTCAAAACACACATATGCTCATGCAAACACACGTGCACTTCAAAAACAAAACTATTAAAAGAAGTATCATTATGACCTTGAGTTGAGAAACAACTTCATAGATAAGATACAAAAGGCACAATTCATAAGGGAAACGTTTAATAAATCTAACATCAAATTCAAAACTTCTATAAACAATAACTCATAAATGAAACAAAAAGTGAAGCTACAGACCATAAGGAAAAAATATCAGAGAAGAGAAAACCAGGATGGCCAGTAGACATATATGAAGATGTTTGACCCTTGAGGAAGGAAATGCCAATTATTTACATGCTACTTTGCACCATTAGATTGACAAATGATATTTGTCTGACCAAGTGTTTGTGATGATGTGAGAAAACAGTAATTGGTAATCAGTGCAGATAGGAGTATAAATTGGGGTAACCACACTGGGGTTTTTGGCAGTACCTCGCCAAAACGAACATAAGCACACCCACACGTCAGCATTACCACTTCCAAATGGTTGCATCATTTGTAGAAGCAAAAATAAAAAGGGGGGGGTGGACAGTCTAAATGTTCTTCTGTAGGACAGCAGGATAATAAATGACAAGGCACTCATAAGAGGGAATAACAAACAAACCATAAAATGAATTAAGTATGTTCTGACGCACTGGAACATGAACAGCTTTCAAGAACAATCTGAAAAGGGAACGCTCTACACAGAATTATATGCAACAGCATGATAGTCTTTATCTACACCCTAAAAACACGTAAAGTCCTTCCACATATTGTTCATGACTATCCGTACATAAATAAAATATAACGATGTACACAGGAATGAGAACAAATTTGCAGCCATGGTTACTACTCGGGAGGGAATCAAAAGGGACTTGAGCTTTCAGGAAAGCACTTTCTCTTGCTCAAAAGAAATATATAATAGGGACGCCTGGGTGGCTCAGTTGGTTGGACGACTGCCTTCGGCTCAGGTCATGATCCTGGATTCCCGGGATCGAGTCCCGCATCGGGCTCCCAGCTCCATGGGGAGTCTGCTTCTCTCTCTGACCTTCTCCTCACTCATGCTCTCTCTCACTGTCTCTCTCTCAAATAAATAAATAAAATATTTTTTAAAAAAAAAAGAAATATATAATAAATAAGAAGTCTGAAGCCAAAATATGCAAAATTTTTTTTATTTCTGATTTGGAGATTTCTGAAATTATTTTGTGTACTTGTCTGTATTTTTTACTTAATTTTTTTTTCCTTCACTTGACTCATGTCTGGTTAACACTAATGAGAAATTCAGAGGAAGAGAAAATTAAACTGGGTAAGGTAGAGTTTGGGGGAAAATCTATGAATTTCTGCCAAGGGTCATGCTCCTGTTTCCCATCACCAAAGGGCATCAGAAATCACGTGGGCAGAGAAAACCCTCCAGGTGATAATGAACCGCACGACGACGTTCCGGGGAAGATACCAAGGCCAGTTCTCCCAGCGTGTGTCTCACCTCTCGCACGTGTCTTTTCAGGTGCATGTATACACTCTGTCCAGTTTTTCGAAAATGTCTTTCGACATGTTCCCTTCCAAAGGCCAAAAATGTATTCATGCATACATAGAGTCCACCTTCAGAGTTCTAGGAGAAAGAGACAGGCGACAAAATTAACCAAAGATACCTTGTCAAGTCGTTTAGATACGAGATAGGTAAAGGGAAGAAGGGCGAACGGTGAAGACAAGACCCAGCAAAAGGCCACCTGGCCGTCGCAGTCCTCTGCGATGACCCTCCACCCACAGCAGGAGTTCCTGTCCCAACCCTGAGTTCCAGGTGCTCCCGGACAGTTGCGCACAGTCTCCCCCTCAGGAGAGCCTCAGAGGCCCCTGCTTGTCTGACTCTCCAAACTGGTGTAAAGGACAATAAGGGAAGAAGCAGCTTGGCAATTGATCCAACTACCAGCAGAGCCATCATTCTTCTTCACTGATCAAGGCAAGTCTCCAGGAACAGAAAGTTCTATACTCTTTTAGCAGGACAATTCGATTCAAAGATATTCTTCCCTTCCGTCGGTGACACATGATATTTGATGGTACCATTCATAAACTAGGACGATTTAATAAGCCAATAATAACTTAATGAGTAAATTATAAAGGATGGAGTCCTATCATAATCCTAGCTACGTATTTTTGCATGCTATTGTGTGTCTGGTACTTCTCATACATTATTTCAGAGTCTGACAATATTATCATTTCCATTTTACAGTTTAAAAAACTAAGGGTAAATAAGTTACTTGCCCAAGTTCACAAGGCTTGAAAGTGTCAGTTAAACTAAAGCCGTTTCTCTTTTTATCCTTCTAGGCCACATTTCAAATATTATTTAATTACAGACATCCTGGCACAATGAACAGTCAAGGATATTGTTCACATTTTTTTAAAAAGATTTTATTTATTTATTTGACAGAAATCACAAGCAGGCAGAGAGGCAGAGAGAGAGAGCAGGAAGCAGGCTCTCTGCTGAGCAGAGAGCCCGATGCGGGGCTCGATCCCAGAACTCTGGGATCATGACCTGAGCCAAAGGCAGAGGCTTTAACCCGCTGAGCCACCCAGGTGCCCCATATTGTTCACATTTTAGATGCTTGAGTTTCTATCCCAATTTCACCTCTCCTCTTTTTCTCACTTCATTTAATATGCTTCTGTGTAAATTTTGCCTATAAAATTAACCATCCTTGGGACACCTGGCTGGCTCAGTTGGTTGAGCATGTGACTCTTGGTTTCAACTGGTCATAATCTCTGGGTCGTGAGAGAGAGCCCCACATTGGACTCTGGGCTCAGCGCAGAGTCTACATGAGGTTCTCCCCTCTGCCCCTCCCTTTCTCCCCCTTCATTTAAACAAATAAATAAATACTATAAAATCAGCCATCCTTTCCTCGATGAAAGTAGATTTTTATTAAGCACTTGTCAGTCTCACTTAACCAAATAATTTTTTAAAACAATTTTTTAAAAATCTATCAGAATTACCAACAAATACCTATCAAAATTCCTTACATTATATTCAGTAGAACACAAATTCAATATCAAAACAGACACTGATGTTCCTACAAATATATGAAAAATAATTTTTAAGTTCCAATAATTCAAGATTGCATCTTTTTAAAATTTCTAATAAAATTCTCCAACACTGTATCTATGGTTAATAAGCCAGATATAAATGAGTTTTATCACAATGAAGATATTATAGCAGCATTAGTTCAGATACGTGCCTATTATTGGAACAAATAAATTGCATGAGGGAAGAAAACGAAAAAAGTATAGAGATAACAAAGAAAGAGGTAAAATAGTCTCAATTTGTTGATAACATTATAGTCTATATGGAAAATCCTTAAAAATCTACAAACTACTAACTAGTAAATCTAATCAATGAATTTAGCCAGGGTCTTGGAATATAAGTTTATAGGCAAAAATCAATTTCAATTTTATACTCTGGCAACAAACATCTCGCAAGTGAAATTTTTAAAACTTGACTATAAAATAGCATTCAGAAAAGCTTGTGCTTCTGGATAACTTTTTCTCTTTGATGAGATCATTTGAATAAAACTAGAAAGTTTCTCAACTAGAGGCAACATATTATATTCACTTGATCAATAGATTAAATCCTTTCAGAAGTTTTCAACAGACATGCTTTTTGTATAGTCATAACCCTTAAAAAACTTGTCATCATTATAATGGTCAGTTATTCATTAAGCCCATTAAATTGAGCACCACATATTGTGATTTTGAAAAATAACATTTCCATTCTCTTCCAACAAAATGTAATTCAGTCAAAAATGTAATTTAGTCAAAAAGAATTCAAACCAAAAGATATACCGGGGAAAATATGAGATTTGGAACCAGGGTCCAAATGAATGACCTAAAGGTTGTCATTCAGTCTCTGAGCCTCAGTATTTTCCTTCATAAGCATGTCTGCAGCAATAATTCCCATCTGACAGGTTTCATTAAGTTCAAAGGGGGTGACATGCTGTAAAGCATTACATAAACAAGAGCAATTATTTATTATGAGCTACAGTTTGTGTGCCACATGTATCTCCTATTATCTCAATTATTGTATAATTGGGGGAAATAAGCAGAAGGAAGAAAACAGTGAGTCTGACAGCCACACTGGCTGGAGGCAAAAAACACTAATCTATCAGAAAAAAATATATTAAGCAACTACTAGGTGAACCAAGGAATTAGCCAGTGGAAGATGAAAAATGTTCAAGTACAGCATTTTTCTGGAGAAAAATACAGAATAGCTATAAATGCAAGAGTTTATAAAGTAATCTCTAAAACAGTCATAGAGTCTTTGCTAATTTCATTGCCAAGAGTTTTTGACTTATTAGGGCAATTGATAAAAAATTTAATATAACCCTAAACATTCATTCGCAATTTCTGGAGTCACCTGATATTGTCAAAACGTCTATAACCTGAGAGGAAAATGCGTTAGCCCCACACAGGGAAGGATTCTATGACAAACATCCTGGGGTCTCCTCCATCCCACACACCATGTCCACCAGCAACTCTGAGATGGAGGTGCTACCATAGGATGTGTCAGCGGTGCTAAAACTTCAGGACACACTGAAACACAGATCCCTTCGAAAGCTACCCTATAAAGAACAAACGCTTCTGTCTAATGATCCATGCTTTCTTCCCTCTTCCCAACTTAATGTCTACGTATTGGTCCTATAAGACTCTTTCGTGTCCAAAGGCAGTATTCCATGCCATGTGCTTTGAACAGCTTCTTCCACAAGTGATGACAAGACCATGCTGACAAGTCTCTCTCTCCCAATTCCTTTGGTTGCTAGCCTTGGATCAGAGCTGAGCCAACTTTGGGTTTTCAAACCCACTATCTCCTGCTCTATTTAACCAGCCACACCCCCACTAAGATTAGTGTCCCGGGAAATACCGTAAAGCACTTGCCTTTCCGTGTCCAAAAGTGCAGCCACGAAATCGGACAGAACTTTATTTGTAGAAGTACTGGGCTAAAATTGCGGAAACTAGATCACATCTTGGGTTTTGTAATGATGCTAGCAAAGTACATACAAGAAGAACAGGAACTGCACTAGAGTGTAAAGACTAGGGTGAGCCTCTCTCTTAATGCCCAGTATCTTTGTCTTAAGGTAGGATGCACTACATTTTTAGAAAAAAATAAAATTAGGGGGCGCCTGAGTGGCTCAGTAGTTTGAGCATCCAACTCTTGATACAGCTCAGGTCATGATCTCAGGTCCTGAAATCAAGCCCCATGTCAAGCTCGGGGAGTTCAGTTCAGAGTCTGGCTTGAGATTCTCTCTCTCCTTTTCTCTCTGCCCCTCCCCCACCCTCACCACACTTTCTCTCTTCCTCTCTAAAAAAATAAAGAAATTTAAAGAAAGAAATCATGCAGGTTAGAAAACTACCAACTGACAGTGAAACACAACTCAAAGAATAAGAGCATAAATACAAAATAATGCTTTTCTCCAGTGATAATAGTAGAGCACTTTATTAAATTAAAACAGGTTACAAATGAAATTCAAGATATATTGCAGTAGTTTTTTTAAATAGATTTTTTTCATATCCATAAAGATTCCAAAAATATATTCATTCTACGTTAACTGCTTAATATATGTCAAACCACAAGAAGCAGAAAAATGGGGGGAAATCACTGATAAAAGTTAATGGGAGAGTTAGCCATCAGTATACAATAAAATTAACCTCAATCCACATCTTATGCCAAACACTGGAATAAAGTCCAGAGAGCTCCAAGAGATACGCATTTAAAAAACTAAAAAAGAAGAGAAGGGCATATCTATCCCACTTATGAAGGGGAAAATCATTTCTGGCCAAGAAAATATAGGATACAGAGATGATATGGTTGAGTATAAAAATGTAAACACTAATGAACAAGTTTTACACCACAGGGGAGAAAAAAATGAAACAAATAGAAAACCAATCATAACACAATGAGGAAATATGTAAAGTACAATGAAGAAAAGTTCATATCCAAATTATGTAAAAATTGATAAAATTACAAGATGTCAGCATTCAGATTCAACTTGGTAAGTTTTTAAGTTTGTTTAGTTTTAATTGTGAGAAAATATTACAATCAAATCATCACATTCTCACTACCTCCTGAAGTAATAAGCATATTAAAACAATCTCAAGGCAAGTGTAAGATTACTAAACTAGCAAAAAGTATTGAAATTACAAGGCCTGAAGCCACAGAGAAAACCTGTATATATACTCTCACAATATAAATTGGCTTCATCTTTCTAGAGATCAATACAACTACGACCCTTTAACACAGTAGTTCTCCTTTGAGTACAAGACTGTAGGAACCCAGAAGAAAGAGGGAAAAAATCTAATGTGCACGAAAATATTCACAGATGCACTATTTATAAGAGGAAAAAATCTCCCAAACAGAGGAGCTAAGAACTTGTGGCACAACAAAATATTATAATGTTATTTTTCTTGTTTTTCTTTTTTTCAAGATTTTCTTAAATTCAAGTTAGTTCACATACAGTGTAGTATCAGTTTCAGGCGTAGAATTTAGTGATTCATCAGTTGCATATAACAGCCCATGCTCATTACATCATGTGCCCTCCTTAATGTCCATCACCTGATCATCCCTCCCCCACCAACCACCTCTGCTCGCCAACCCTCATTTTGTTTCCTATGGTTAAGAGACTCTTATGGTGTGTCTACCTCTCTGTTTTCATCTTATTTAAATTTTTTCCCTCCCTTTCCCTATGATCCTCTGTTTTGCTTCTTAAATTTCATGTATGAGTAAGATCATATAATTGTCTTTCTCTGATTGACTTACTTCGCATAGTATAATACCCTCCAGTTCCAGCCACATCATTGCAAATGGCAAGATTTCATTCTTTTTCATGGCTGAGTAAATATTACGAATTGAATGTCGTGTATATAGGATGTAGTATAGAACTGTATATAACATGCACAGAAAAATAAAGCTCATGGAAAAAACACATGCTGATGACGAGGAAAGGGAACAGAGGAAGGGAAGTCTGTGCACTGACCAAGACCTGAAATGAAGCTGGAATGTCATCAGTGGTTTTATATTTAAGTTCTTCACCGTGGGGCTCACAGCCTTATCTCCCTTTACCTTTGTGCTGTGTCCAAAGAAGTGTTTGTCAAACTACTATCATGAAAGACCAGATTATTTTGTGTTGTGTTTCATTTTGGTTCTACTCATTAAGGAAAGGCACGTGACTCCACTGCACATGACTAGTCCCGGCTCCAGTCAGATGTGAACTTACTCCCACGTGTAAGTCCCACAAAACCCAAATGGGTTTATATGTTGTTCAAACAAACTAATCTGCTGCCCACACACTTGGATGTGGCTACAATGTCAAGCTGCCATAGAAATTTCTAAATGCTTACTCTCAATATTTGTACTTATCTCTTGGAACCAGTCAGCTGACCACACCTGAGTAGCACTGGTCTAGAGCTACTTGGTTGCCATGTCGACTCCCCATTCTTAGAACTGCTCAGGACAGGACAGTTCTAAGAATGCCTCATGGTCAAGAAAGCGTCGCTCCGAGGACCTTCAGAGATGTTGGGTCAGGCTCCAAACCTTCAGAGCAGCTGACACCAAAACCAGCTACATACACCAAAGCCTCCAAGACTGTACAAGCTCCCAGATCCCACGCCTGTCCACTTGTCCACCTGCCTGTGCCCATGACCAAGTCCCGTGTCCCCTGGCTCATCACCCTGTGCTGCTGGTTCTGAACCCCAAATCTACTTTTGTATTTCGTGACGGTTAACATCTCAGTCATTGAAATCTATGGCTGTGAGAAACCCAGGCTTTGTTGGTTTGAGGCCACCGGGTTCAGATCCTGAATCACACATTCGATCCTGGAGGGCAGGGAAATCACGTCATGTTCATTATTTAATTCCAACAACAGTACCTGGTACAGAGCAGAACTGAAGAAACATTTATGGACTGAGTGGTAAAGCTTGTGTGGCCCTTTGTCATTCAGTCACAGAGTTTAGACCCTCTCTGGAACTGATGTCCAGTGCCCTTCTGATCTGTATTAAGACCCCTTAGACCACGGCTCCATTTCAAGTCTTGGCCAAAACTAAAAAATGAGGATCACCAAAAGAAAACTGATGGCCATGCCTAGGAAAACAGCCTCTGGCATCTGCAGGAACACTAGTTTTTCAGGTTTGTTCAGCTAAAGCCAGGCTCTCAGCAGCTTAGACACTTGAACCCCGTGACCCCAGCTCCCCTACTTTCTGTGACCAAGTCAGCTTCACTGGGTCTTCAGGACAGTGGCTGCCATGTCCACATCCCGTCTCACCTTAGACCCTATCTGGCTTCTACTTGCAGGGGTCATCCAGGCAAGGACAGCCAGTGTGCGCGTCTCCGCATGCTCTTAGCTAAATAAGATTCTAGTGATCATTTTCATGATGCACTAAACAGAAACTTGACCAACATGTAAGACTTGATTAAGAAACCTGAAATCACAAAAAGCCAAGAAATACTATGCAGGGCTTCCCTAAAACTCTATAATGATCCCCTATGACAATTTCTCCCACCCCACAATCAAACCATGAGAGAAAAGCAACGTTGGAAGCTCATGTGTTGCTTAAACCCAGTCTTCAAAGCATTTTGATATAAATATGATATACACACAGCCTTTCATTTATTACTTTACATTGAATGGCCTACATACTATTCAGAAGTAACATCAAGGACAAAGACAACTTTTTTTACACCGCTGCCTTTTAAAAGAACATTAAAACTAAGGCGAAGATAAAGGTCAAGGTTACATGTTTTCAGAATAGCAAGTGAACAGTCATTTTAAATAAAAATACACCACATTGTCAATCAGTAGGTGTTCAGAGAACTTTGTTTACGATGGTGTGTTCTTGGAGACCGGCCTCCGCTGGAAGACAGGAAGGGAGAGCGAGCCCGTGTGAGCAGTGCACTCAGGAAACAGAGTCGCTGCGTAACACTTGTTTTTATAACCACAGAACAGTGTGGAAAACAAGCGGTCATTGCCACAAAGAGAAACATGATGTAGGTAGATGGAGTCACAACAAATCCATGTCCAGGACAAATTACATACTAACACCCAGGAAGGCGGTGACTCACACACTCATGCAAAAGGGAGATGAAAAGGACAAGAACACAGTATTTTCTAGAACACTGATTAAAAAAAAAAAAAGGAAGGGCGCCTGGGTGGCTCAGTGGGTTAAGCCTCTGCCTTCGGCTCAGGTCATGATCTCAGGGTTCTGGGATCGAGGCCCGCATCGGGCTCTCTGCTCAGCAGGGAGCCTGCTTCCCTCTCTCTCTCTCTGCCTGCCTCTCCATCTACTTGTGATTTCTCTCTGTCAAATAAATAAATAAAAATCTTTAAAAAAAAAAAAAAAGGAAGAAAAAGAAATGAACTGAATTAACTACTTGTAAGTGTGAAAGTAAATCACCTGAATGCTCAAGAACAGATTTCTTTAGTAATTTACACATCCGTGAACTGTAACACCCTTCAGCCATTGAAGATTGATTTGTAATGCATAGTTACTGATAGGGAAAGCTCTGCAAGGTATTTCTGAGTGAAAAAAGCAGGTAGCAAAACAGCAGGTGTGACATTACAAAATACACAACATACCGAGCCTGCACGGCGTGGGACATCATCTCTGCATGCAGACATCACGCGAGATGGTTTTCTTCATGTTGTCTTTCACATTTTCTGATTTTTCTTCAGGAAAATTGATTCATTTTTTAATAGTAAAAAATAATTGAATGTTTCTTACTGAATGTGTGTAGAACTAATTATATGTATGCGAAATTGAACTAGAGAGTTGTCCAAATGTTCCCTTTTCTTAACCCAAACTTTCTTTAGGCTTTCACAGCCAACCTCATAGCTCTAAGAGGCTGTATATTCTTGTTACTCACAGTAATTAAGATTACCTGAAATAATTATCTCAAATGTGTAGCTCAGGAAATTTGGGAACACACAAGTAAAAAGAGGAGATGAAGAGTGTAATCTCAGGGAAACAGATGAGAAAGTGATGACAAGAGAGAAATGATACAAAGTCAGGTCACTGTACCCCAGCCCAGGTAGATGACATCCGTGTTCACAAAAGGAGATTGAGAGATCATCTGTGTGAAGTGGGAAAAGCTATGAAGAAGAATGAGGCTATGAAAAGCTAGGAAGGAGAATGATGTCTTCTCTGGGGATTTAGAGAAGTTGGTGGTGTGGGGGGCAGGAGGAGTTGATTCAGCAGAGGGAGAGAAAGACAAGCACGGTTGGTGCTGTGATGACCTTTACATCTTACTACAAGATCACTCTGGCTACTGGAGGGAACTGTAGGGTGGGAGCCAAGAGAATATATGGTCACGAAGCTATTATGCAGTCTAGACCCATGCAACCACTGGCTGCACGAAAACATTTAGCTCTAAATTAATTTAAATTAGTTAAATTAGAAATTCGGCTTCTCAAATACAATGTACCCATGGCAAGTGCTCAATAATCACATGTGGCTATGGGTGACTACACTACAGATGCAGAACAATTCCATCACCACAGAAAGTTCTTTAAGACAACCCTTGTCTAAACAAGGCAAGATGGTGGCTCAGCCTGGGAGAGGTGGCAAGAAGTCAGGGAAGGGGAAACTTTGACAGATGCAGGTTATAATTTTAAGATAGAACCCCTGAGCTAAAAGGTTGATTAAGGGGAGCCTGGTGGCTCAGTCGATTTAAGTGTCTGCCTTTGGTTCAGGTCACGATCCCGGGATCCTTGGATGGAGCCCCACCTCAGGCTTCCTGCTCAGCAGGGAGCCTGTGTCTCCCTCTCCCTCTGCCTGCCATTCTGCCTACTTGTGCTCTCTTTCTTTCTCTGTCAAATAAATAAATAAAAACTTAAAAAAAAAAAAAGATGGATTAGGCACAGGGGTGTGTGGAAAAGGACAGAATCAAGGGCAACTCCTCGTTAGACTGCTAAGATTACCCACCTCTCTCTGCTCAACTCTTGCTTTCATTAAGCAACCACCTGCCTATTAATTCTGCCTCCCAGGTACTTCCACATCTGAATGGAACCTATAAATATTCCAATGACCAGAGGACAGATCCCCAGTACAGTCTGGTTTCTAGAGCCAAACAAAGTGACAAGGGTTTTTTAAAGCAAAAATGAAGCACAGGCACATGGGAAGTCAGGGGGCA
Source organism: Mustela nigripes (assembly GCF_022355385.1). NCBI lineage: Eukaryota > Metazoa > Chordata > Mammalia > Carnivora > Mustelidae > Mustela > Mustela nigripes. The sequence goes on from NC_081558.1 coordinate 116,984,608, forward strand.
GTAAGAAAGTAAAACAAGGTTCCAGATCAAGGGGGGCAATCATGCAGTCCACAGAAAGGGGAAATGGGATGAGCAAAAAGCACTATCAAAAAATGGGCTGGACAGCAAGGAAACACTCAAACAGCTCACCAGTAGAACAAAACTTCCAGAATACAATATTTGCAAAATCCAGAAACCTTGCCTCCAACAGCAAATCCACTGAAACAAAATTATCTATATAAACTAAGTAGAAAAAACAAAAGGCATATTATCCCAGAAGAGTGAATGTAGGCCCCTCTGCTAGACATCAATAAATCATGCTTGTGGCCATAAAGTGTTAAGAAAAAATAGATGTGTTGATGCAGTAATGATTCTTCCAGTTTGCTCCAAGTTTGCCAGTTTCCTCTCTGCGGAGGACTCCCACATACGACTTAGAGCTGCACAGCCAACCCAGACAGCTAAGGGCAGACTCCAAACAGCTACGTTTTGACACACTATAAATTTACTGTTCCACCAACCCGTCATTTAGGAACCTTTTTCCTAAGGATAAAACCACATCCTTGTTCTGGGTATTTGAAGCAGTGAGGATGCTGTCACCCAAACAGCCGGGGAAGGATTTTGGCAAAAGGCATGAAGAGCGGCTACCATAAGGTTCACAGGGCAAAAATGCAAAATAAATCCCATCGGAGTGAGGACACTGAGGTGAGCACCTTCGGCAGGGCCAGACTGAAGCTGCAATCCACATAAGCAGTTCCCAGTTTACATATAAATAGAATGAGAAACCACCTTGTCAAAGGTAAAAACATTTTACAGTCATTTCTTCTCATTTATAAAAAAAAAAAAAAAAAAAGATCGTTTTCTTCAGGATGCATTTCCCTGACAAACTATATTAAACATGAGGGTTAGGTTTCCAAGCTAACCTGAAAAACGCCCATCACCACAAGCTGGGTTTGAATATGAATAACAGCCCTGAACAGAGCCCCCCTCCCCCAAGGAGACCAGCAAAAACTCCTGCCCGAAGTTCTACTGCAGGGCAGAGCCTCATACAGAATTGCCCAGGACAGGCAGTCTCTCCTGGGCAACCCCAAGACACTACAAATCCCATTTCACATTCTTCTCAGAAGGATCCCCCCACTTGGGGCTCCTGGGTGGCTTGGTTGTTAGGCATCTGCCTTCAGCTCAGGTCATGATTCCGGGGTCCTGGGATAGAGCCCCGCATCCCTTTCCCATTCCCCCTGCTTATGTTCTCTCACTCTCTCTCTCTCATCAAATAAACAAATAAATAAAATCTTTAAAAAAAAAAAAAGGATTCCCTCCCCCACCCCACCCCACCCCCTGCCAACTAAATCCCATTAAAGAGATGGCTGGCATTAAGTAGTTTTAATGGGAAGCCATGATTATAACAACCTGCCGGGTAGGTTACTACAGAGGGAAAAGCCAAGGCTCAGAGAAATTCAGTGAAATTGCGATACCTGTTGAAGTCTTACCGCTACTAAGTAGCAACCGGGTAGGGTGAGGGGCCGGAACCCAGGCCAGTCTGGCCCTCCACACCCTGCCTGGTGTACCTGAGAAGCACATGTTGCTTTGATGGCAGGAGCCAGGTGGGCAGCTATGCCACCATGGAGGTTTGGGGAACAGAGCAGTTTCTTCCTTTCTACTAAGGTTGTTTCATTCCAGGAAAGCAGAAGAGGAAGGCAAGGGAGAGCACGCCACACAAGAAGCTTGTGGCAGGGGCTCTGTCAGGATCTCCTGAACGGGAGGAGAGAGGCTCCAGCAGGACCGACCAGCTCCACTTCACAAACTCCAAAGGACAGCTGGAGTCCCTGGGAGGTGGCTGCCCCAGGCGGACATGGTCATGTCCCCAGATCCCACCCAGCCTCAACAACCGATGCCAATCATAGGCTGGATCTGTCAGTGAGCCTGCTCTCCTGGTGCAGGCCTAGAGACAGAGTACATATATCGGCTGGGGCTCCTTCCAAAGCTTCTGACTGAGACTCAATGAGAGAACATGCCCAAAGGCGCACGTCCAAAGGAGCAAATCAGCAGCTGGACTTAAAGGACACAATATGTGAATTACTTTCACCCTTGTCCCCTCCCACTCCTCTCTCCTCCTGGCCAGTCAATCCACGGATCCCACTAATAGTCCCCCAAGCCTATTTCTAAGATCTGCTGGGGACAGAGACATCTGTGTCCAGGTCACCACTTTGAACAATACCTAAAGAATTAACCAGGGCCAAGAAAGTGACACGTGGTTGGATTAGAAGAAAGTCTTCATAATTGCATCTCACAAGAGCCATCAGCCTCTGGGCCAATCGCCCAGGTACTCAATATGGGGCAGATTTACTCTAGAGTGATTTCATTTCAAACAACAGTCAAGTCTGCATGCATTCCATCTGTAACTACTTGTGCAACATGATCATCTGTTCAAATTTCTAATTCCTGGAGGAAATACTGCCCCAACTCCTCTCTGGGTTTCTCTACACAGCACTTGCCCACCTAATTTGATAGTTCGACCCTCACTGATGCCCTTGATGCACTCCATCTGCCCGGCTACAAACCCTGAAATCCCCTTTAGCATCTCCCACTCCTTCATCCGCTGCATATTTGGTCATTAAGTTATTGTGTATCTTTTTTTTTTTTTTAAGATTTTATTTATTTATTTGACAGACAGAGATTACAAGTAGACAGGCAGGCAGAGAGAGAGAGGAAGGGAAGCAGGATCCCTGCTGAGCAGACAGCACGATGCGGGGGCTTGATCCCAGGACCATGGAATCATGACCTGAGCCGAAGGCAGAGGCTTTAACCCACTGAGCCTCCCAGGCGCCCCATCCTTAGTTTTCCTAAAACATGGTTTATCATGTCATTTTGCTGCCTATATATTTTCAAAGCACCATTCAGGCTTTCCTAACATAGCACCTCAAATCAGTTTACCAAGTTGATCCAACTTTCCTTGCCAGTGTTGTCACTTAGCTCCTAACCTCTGCTTGCATTCCCTTTGGCCCAAGGGACGTTGTGTTCTATATGCTCCATGCTTTCAGCCTCCATGCATTGGCATATGCTTTTCCCTTGGCCTGGGATGCCTTCTCCCAACCCCCTACTTCTCCAGGGAAAACCTGGCTGATCCTTAAAAACCAGCTCAGATGTTCTCTGTAAAGCTGTCACCACTCCCCCATCCCGAAGCTGAGTTAGACACTAATTTTCCTGTCCTCACAAAGCACTTTGTACAACTCTGTCATGGTTGGGATACTGATTGCTGAGGACATGGAACAGTTGGGGTCTTGTGCACTTGTGCTAGTAAGGCTGCCTCTTTTCTGTTTTTCTATCTTTTTTATTTTTATATTTTTTAAAGTAGGCTCCATGCCCAGCATGCAGCCCAACAGGGGACTTGAACTCCCTGTGAGATTGAGACCTGAGCTGAGATCAGGAGTTGGACTTTTAACTGACTGAGCCACCCGGCATCCCTGTTTTTTCAAAATCATGAACATTTATTTTGGAATAAAAAATGTTATTAAAAATAACCAATGCCATATTTTTATTTTGTCATGTTATAATCTAAAAAGTCATAAACTTGACCCTTGACAAGCTAGGGAGAGGTGTCTTGGGTCCTTGCTCGGTGTTTTTTGTGTTGTGACTCTGGGCGCCGGAGAGATCTTGGTGGGCATGATCACACAAGGTGCCCCTTGGGGAGATGACAAGAGGGCTGGTCTCTGTGGAGGTAGCCTGGGCCTCTGGGCTGCCGCTCATGTTCAGTATTATGGGCAGTCAGCCCAGGACTCCTCTTGTCCCCAAGCACAGGGAAGATGGGAACAAGAGCACCTATTTTTAGGGCTGGAACAGCAGGTCAATGCAATAATGACAAGAATGTAATGAATCTGAACATGCCTCCAGACTAGAGGTGGTGCTTGAGGTGCACAACAGTATGTGTGCTTCCTCTGAGGAGATTAAAAATAAAATGATTTGTTTTGTGTTAATTAGGAAGTATTCACACTTACTTAGAGCCTACCAGGTACCCAGCACTGCCCTGGGAGGGTTTGAGTATTTAGGAGGGAAACAGAGGACCACAGTAAAGAAGAGTATGACGTGGATGTTTCTAGCATAGTATGGAGTATGAGCACCAATTTTGAGTGTGTACTAGGAGTCAAACACGGTACTGGGTACTTTTAAATATATTATCTCAGTAATAGTAAGCAGTAGTAATTGTCACCTTGTTTTACAAAAGAGGAAACTGAGAGTCAGGGAGGTTGGCTCAGGGACTTGTTCAAAGACTGGTGCATGGCACAGATGGGACTTGAGCCCTGAGATGTCATGGCGTTAGACCCTGAAGCACTTACAGAGTATTATATTCTAAACAGTGTTGCACTTACATGTATGAATGGAGATTTCAGATATAGGAATAATCAATAAAATCTAGAAAAGTTAGTGGTCTGGATACCTGGATGGGATCCGAAAAGTGGCATCTTGGGGTAGGAAGGGACAGAGACCCGGAGGTGGCACCAAGGTTGGCACGTACGTGAGGAAGAGAGATTACTCAGGCAACTGAAAAGTGAGGCTGGATCCTCTGCGGGTTATAAAGGTCAGCCTTGGTAAGGTTAGACCTATGGGCTGGCGAGTCAGGAGCCAGGGAACAGTTTGAGGACAGTGGTTATTTGCTGTGGCTGTCCTGGAAGGAGAATGAGGACTAAGGTTGGGAGGTGGGAGAACTTGAATAGGAATAAGGCTAGGGCTCTTGAAATATTGAGGGAGGTGCTTTCACGAGGGTGACGACAGTGGGGATAGAGACAGCATAGTGGTGGGACTAAACTCAGTAGACATTTTGATGAAAGATACACAGCGGGGCGCCTGGGTGGCTCAGTGGGTTAAAGCCTTTGCCTTCAGCTCAGGGCAGGGTCCTGGGATCCCAGGGTCCTGGGATCGAGCCCCGCATCGGGCTCTCTGCTCAGCAGGGATCCTGCTTCCCTTCCTCTCTCTCTCTGCCTGCCTGTCTACTTGTAATCTCTGTCAAATAAATAAATTAAATCTTTAAAAAAAAAAAAAGATACACAGCAACTTAATGACTAAATATGCAGCGGATGAAGGAGTGGGAAATGCTAAAGGGGATTTCAGGGTTTGTAGCCGGGCAGATGGAGTGCATCATCCTGGGATGGAGCCCTGCATCGGGCTCTCTGCTCAGCAGGGAACCTGCTTCCCTCTCTCTCTCTGTCTACCTCTCTGCCTACTTGTGATCTGTCTCTCTGTCAAATAAATAAATAAAATCTTTAAAAAAAAAAAAAAAAGAAAGAAAGAAAAAGAAAAACTAAGGACGCAGTGTGACAGACTGAAGGAGGGCAAGGTGGTCAGTTAAGAAAATTCTTGTGCAATAGGCCAAGCAAGAAATGATGTCAGCTTGAGCCTGGGCTGTGGGTAAGGAGAGAGGAGGCTACCCTGGAACCTGGTTTCTAGTCGGATGTGATATAAAAGAGAGGGAAAGCTTTTGGCTTTCGGCTCGGAGGCGGCAAATGTGTGACTCTCTTAGGTGGTCCTGAATCCGGGCGCATCCGACACCAGCAGCCTCCACCATGCCGCCTAAGTTCAAACTCACCGGTGGTGAAGGCAGAGCCACGTCTGCCCTAGCCCCATAGATCGGCCTGCTGGGTGTATCTCCAAAAAACGTTGGTGATGACATCACCAAGGTAACCAGTGATTGGAAGATCTAAAGATTACAGTGAAACGGCCCATTCAGAACAGACAAGCCCAGACTGAAGGGGTACCTTCTGCCTGTGTCCTGATTATCAAAGCCCTCAAGGAACCACCAAGAGACAGCAAGAAACAGAAAAACACTGAGCACAGTGGAAGTATCACTTTTGATGAGATTGTCAGTATTGGCCAACAGATGCAGCACCAATCTGTAGCCAGAGAACTCTCTGGAACCATTAAAGAGATCATGGGGATTGCCCAATCTGTGGGCTGCCAAGTTGATGGTTGCCACCCTCATGACATTATAAATGACATCAACAGTGGAATGCTGTGGAATGTCCAGCTAATTAACTACAAAGGAAAATATTTCAAAAAAGGATCATTTGACCAAAATGTAAATAATTAAATAAAAGATGGGGCACCTGTGTGGCTCAGTTGGTTAAGCATATGCTTTTGGCTCAGGTCATGGTTCCAGGGCCCTGGGACTGAGTCCCATATTGGGCTCTCCATTCGGTGGGGAACCTGCTTCTCCCCCCCGTCTCTGCCTGCCATTCTGCCTACTTGTGCTCTCTCTGTCAAATAAATAAATAAAATATTTTTAAAAAGAAAAGAGGGGTGCCTGGGTGGTTCAGTGGGTTAAAGCCTCTGCCTTCAGCTCTGGTCATGATCCCAGGGTCCTGGGACTGAGCCCCACATCGGGCTCTCTGCTCAGTGGGGAGCCTGCTTCCCCCGCTCTCTCTGCCTACCTCTCTGCCTACTTGTGATCTCTGTCTGTCAAATAAATAAATACAAAAAAAATCTTAAAAAAAAAAAAGAAGAAGAAGAAGAAAAGAAAAGAGAGGGAGATACACGCATCTACACAGCAGCGTTATTCACAATAGGCAAAAACGGAGTCAAGCCAAGTGTCCATAAGCAGATGAATGGATAAACGAGAGGTGGTCTACACATATTATGGAATGTTACTCAGCTTTAAAAGGGAAGGAAATTCTGACACATACTACAACATGGACAAAACTTGAAAACATGGTAAGTGAAATAAGCCCATCACAAAAAGGTAGCTACTATATGGGCTTGCTTACATAAGGTACCTAGAGCAAATTCATAGCGACAGACAACAGAATGGTGGTTGCCAGGGGCTGGGAGGCTGGTGGGCTGGGGAGATACTGGTTAAGGGAGACAGAAGATCGGTTTTGCAAGATGAAGACCTCCAGAGACCTATGGAGGTGATGGTCATGCAACAACATGAATGTCCTTTAATGCTACCAAACAGTACGCTTAAACATGGTTAAGATGATTAAATTTATGTTATGAGCAATTCATACAATTTTTTTTTAAGTAAGAGAGGGATAGGGAGTCAGAGTTGATAATTTTGTACATCTCCCAGCCTGTAGCCCTAAATGAAGGGCAGCACCTTTAACTGTGCTCCAATCCACAGCAAGAACAATGCAGGGGAGTGAAAACAGAATTCAGAGCTGTGCAGATGTCCGGGCTCAATACAACTGAGGACACAATCTTTCCCGAAATGCTCCCTGACAGGACAAGCATTGTCTCTTACATTCCTAGACTCTAAAAATGATACAACTTGAAAGATAATTAATGTCAGCCAAAAAGAAACAGGAAGTGACTTCTTGATTATTCATTTGGAAAAGCGGGATTCCAGTGTATGTGGGGCAGGTTACACAAATACGTCAATTTCACTCCTTTCTGAAACACAAAGAAAAGAACAGTAAAGACATTATGTTTTTAAAAAACATCAACCTGAGCCACAAAATCTGGAAACCAGACTGCAGATGGAGAAGCAGTACAAGACTAAGATGACAAAAAGGAACCCTAGCTAGGCCTGCAGCAGAAAAAACCAAGATCCGATCTGATGTCCGCCCCAGAACTTCCAAGAGACTCCAGAATTAGTAGCCCTAGGTAACTCTGCAAGCTGGGATGAGACCAAGGGCTGAAGAGCAATGCAGGGCAGTGAAAAGAGAATTCGCTTTCAAGAAGGAAGGTTTGAAAACCCATCTAGGTAGCAATCAGAGCCCAAATCCTTCCTGCACTTACAGTGGACTCTCCCACACGAGCAAACCACTGGAGATTTATTACCTAGAGCAGGTAAAAACATGGGACTCAGGTATGTGGGACAATGAGCTCAGTTAGGGACAGAGGTTCCATTCTAAATACATGGAGACTTAGAGGTGTGTGTGTAATGCATGTGTATCAGTCCAGATGTGAATCAAAAATGCCAACCATTATAGGTTTTTCAGGCAAGAAGGGATTTAATACAGGGAATTAGAGGGTACATACTCATGGTTAGAGCTGTGAAAGCCGAGTGCAGAGAAATCACCACTCATGTTCAGGAAATCTAGGCATACAAGCATCGTAAGATACTGCATAGATGATCCCGGTTCCCCCATGGCTGAGGTGGCCTTGAGTCCCAGAAGGATACTCTGAAGCTGACAGGAAAATCCCGTATCTGCCACCGGCTACTGCTACAGTAACAATGTGGCTTCTCTTTCTGAAATTCTCACTGGCAGAATAGAAATCCGAATCCTTCTGTTTGGGAGGCCTCGGTGGCTCAGTAGGTTAAGCATCTACCCTCAGCTCAGGTCATGATCCCAGAGTCCTGGGATTGAGTACCGCATGGAGCTCCCTGCTCAGTGGAAGTCTGCTTCTCCCTTTCCCTCTGCTCCTCCCCCCTTGTGGCTCTCTTTCTCTCTCCTCTCTCAAACAAATAAATAAAAATCTTTCAAAGAAAAAAAAGCATGCTTGGGTGGCTCAGTAGTTTAACTGACTGCCTTCGGCTCAGGTCATGATCCTGGAGTCCCAGGATCGACTCCCGCATCAGGCTCCCTTCTCAACAGGGAGTTTGCTTCTCCCCTTGACGCTCCCCAATCTCATGCTCTCTCTCTCAAATAAATAAATAAAATCTTAAAAAAAAAAAAAAAAGAAAAAGAATCCTTCTGTCAAAAGATTCAGGCAACTATAGCATCCAGGTTCCCAGCCCCTACAACATGCAGCATAGGAGAGGGCCTAACAAAACAGGGATAAGATTAAGAACCAAAAAAAAAAAAAAAAGATTAAGAACCAGAAGACCATATCCAGCCATATCCAATATCCAGATGCCAAGACCACCCTCCCCCTCTCCTCCCACTGTGTTACCCGCTCCCCCAGTATTGGCCGATAGACCTTCACCTTCCAGGCAGAAGACAAAGGTCTCTTAACTAGTCGCCAAAGGGAAAAAATCAGGATGCTAAAATTTAAGGTTCTCGAGCAAACAGACCAGCCAGATCACCTTTCAGTGAAGTTCACAAGTCAACAGAATACGGAACTCCCACCTCCAAAAAGCCCAATGATTCCCAGCAAAGTAACTGCAATTTTTTTTCAAATGTCTCAAATTCTCTAAACTTTAATTTGCTTCAAAAAGAATGTACATGAGGGGCGCCTGGGTGGCTCAGTGGGTTAAAGCCTCTGCCTTTGGCTCGGGTCATGATCCCAGGGTCCTGGGATGGAGCCCTGCATCAGGCTCTCTGCTCAGCAGGGAGCCTGCTTCCTCCTCTCTCTGACTGTCTCTCTGCCTACTTGTAATCTCTGTCTGTCAAATAAATAAATAAAAATCTTAAAAAAAAAGAAAAAAAAAAGAATGTACATGAGGGGTGCCTGGGTGGCTCAGTGAGTTAAAGCCTCTGCCTTCAGCTCAAGTCATGATCCCAGAGTCCTGGGATCTAACTCCACAGCGGGCTCTCTGCTCAGCAGGGAGCCTGCTTCCTCCTCTCTCTCTGCCTGCTTCTCTGTGATCTCCATCTGTCAAATAAATAAATAAAATCTTGGAAAAAAAAAAAAAAGAATGTACATGAGACATATGACACCGATAGCTGAGCTAAGATTAACAACCAATTATTCAATCACCACAAATGTGAAACTGTGAACCCAGAAAGGCCACAGTGCAGGAGGGATGTGTCACTAGAGTAACTGGTTGCGCCCACACTGTAGAACTCTCGAACCCTGGTTTTCAAAGTATGACCTGGAAACCTTCTCGTGCACCCAAGTCCCTTGGAGTCATCTGCGAGGCAAAAACTATTTTCATAACATGAACTTATCTGCCTTTTCCACTCCTGCTCTCTCCTGAGCAGACAGAGGCATTTTTAGGAGACTGTATGACATCTGGGTGACACCACCACTCTAACAGCTAACAGAATGGAAGTTGCTTTAAATTTTTTTCAGTCTTCATTTCTAACGGGGTAAATATCAATAGACAGAAACCACAAAATAGCTCTCTGGCATCCTTGAAACTATGTAAGAGTATATAGGGGCCAAAAATCTTGAGATTCATTGCTATAAAACATTTCAGTTAGTTGCTTTTGGAAAGGAACTTTTAATATGTGAAACTAATTAGAATGAGTTTAAGTTTATATCTTCAAAGGGAAAAGAAATAGGAAATGTTTTACTATCTTAAATCTGTTGATCCCTTAGGAGGAAGATTTTTCCATATAGACCCCCAAATTAAATTATTTTTCCCCTACAAATAAGCACAAAGATGCAAGTCTCACTTCTGGAAGGTAGCATGCACACCGCTACAGTAGGGAGCCCCTAACAGGAGCTGCTCCTACAAGTAAATAATCTCAAAGCCTTTCCCAGTGGCTATGTAAACCAGCCAGTACCATGAGGCCCCAGCTCCCCAGAGTTTTACAAAGGAATGTGTCCTTTGGGATTGCCAAGGGATCTCAAGAGCTTCAGAGAACAGGAAACAAGCTCGTTTTTACAAAATCATGCTGATGCTGCAAGGGAAGGAGAGGTGTGAGGGACCGCTTATGGTGGTGTCATATCCTCTCAGGCCACCTTTTTGGTGTGTACAGCTGCTTGTCATAGCAGGTGTGGCCAGATGTCCGTGGCTCACTGCACTGGGATCTCTCTCTTCTCAGCAGCTGCTGCTTGTGGAAAGGCTTCTCAGGAGTCCCCTCTGGCACAAATACAAACCTGGAAGAGGGCATTTCATCCCTGGAGCACCCCTGACCACCAGACCAGTGGATAAATACTCTCCTCTCCATGTCCCAGGTGGAGGATATCAAGGCCCATCCAACAGTTCCCCAAGAGGTCCCTGGCCTGACTGAGCACCAGTGGTCCACCATGGCAGCCGGCTCAGTAACTCACTCTTGAATTGGCTTTCCTTCCTCCCCTTTGTCACTATTCCCTTGGATGTTCTTCCTTTTATATTCCCTGGGATACCTTTCCAAAATAAAGCGCCCATGGTAAGTCCTTGTCTCAGTCTTTCAGTTGACCCCAGCTAAGAGAAGGAGTAAGATAAGCTCTTCACCTCCAACCAGGTGGGAAAGGGGCATGGTCAGCACAAGAATGGCCCAGCTCCTCCCTGATCCTAAAACTTGGTAGAAGGCTTCACATCTAGCAGATGTTTTAAAATGACTAGTTAAGTAAAAAGAGAATGAAATCATGGCCAGCTGTGGAAGAGAAACTACAACTTACTCCTGTGTTGTATGACAGACTCTAATGTGGATTTCAGAGAAAAAATGAAGTCTCAAGCCGAAGATGATCAAGACAGGAGGGTGTTTCTGGAAAAGGAGATGAATCTTTGCTACTGGAAACCCAGAGACTGACCTTCCTGGAGCTGGCAACCTAGAAGGTGAGGGGATGTGGGAGGGCAGAGTATGTTCAGATGAGCGAGGGGTTCAACAACCAAGGGATGAGTAGATTTTACATTGTGGGCCATGAAGCCTTGTGAGAAAAAGTATGGACCAATGTTTCCACTTAACCACACCAAACTTTCTACATACCCCTGACAATCAAACACTTGGGCTTGACTCTTTATCTCTTTCTTTTCTTCCTAGAGTGATTATGATTTGTCCAGGCATACTTTACATATTAATTTATTTATTCCGCAAAACAACCTTATGAGATAGGTTCTATTATTACCCCCACTTCACAGATGGAGAACCTGGAACATAGAGAAGCTACACAGGTTGGAGACAGAACTGGGGCTGAACCCCACCAGTCTGGCTCTTTCTCATACTTTGTCCCCCACAGTCAATAAACTCACCACATCCCACATGAAAAGCCCACATGATTCCTTTCGCACTGTTTCCCATATGTTGTATCCTTAGCATTTTTGGAACCTATAACCACAGGTAATTCATACATTTCCTAGGCATTAGTTGGGTTCCTGGTATATATATGTATCAGATGTTGGGCCATCTGCAGGGGATAAAGATGCAAAAGACTCACTCTCCAGGAAGGTCCCATTACATACCTTGCAAGATGAGCCATGTCATGGAGAGGTGAACCTACAGGTCAAGGTGGGAATGTGGGCCTGGGCTGAAATTGGGATGAATTGGTAGGCAAAAAGCACAAATTCTCACTCATCCCAAAAGTGTCACTGAGAATCTGCCCTGTGCTAAGCCCTAGAAGGTAGGAAGGAAGGAGAGGGACACTGAAATGAGTTACTACACATTCCCACTCAATCCTCATACTCACACAGGGAAGGAAGAGCAAAGCTGGTCACACCAGGCCTTAGACACGATCTGTAATAAAAAAATGATCAATTCCGTCTCCCTCTAACACCACTTTAAGTCACATAACTTACAGTAGTCTTCCATAACTGACCATATTAAATCAAGTTCCTGTTTTAGGTATTCAAGGCTCTAATCTACTCTCCACTTGGTTATGACCTCACTACTCATTAAATCAATTTTTTTCTTCCCAGTACATTACAAGTAAATAAGAAAATATTCACACTTTATGTGTTTGTCCACATGTGATTTACCTTTCTAGATGTTGGACTTATTTCTTTTTTTTTTTAATATTTTATTTATTTATTTGAGACAGAGACAGTGAGAGAGAGCATGAGCGAGGAGAAGGTCAGAGAGAGAAGCAGACTCCCCATGGAGCTGGGAGCCTGATGCCGGACTCGATCCCAGGAATCCAGGATCATGACCTGAGCGGAAGGCAGTCGTCCAACCAACTGAGCCACCCAGGCGTCCCTGGACTTATTTCTATCCGTCTTTATCTATGGCCGTTTTCAAAAGTATCCAATAGTTTTTTTTTTTTTTTTCCCCACTCACATGGCTTTGGTCGTTCCTCTACCACAGTTCCATGGCACCTGTAAACTAAAGTCTCTGGGGTGTTTGACACCATTGGATTTTACTCTTGCATGGTTCTTACAGCCATGTGTGTATGAGCTGGCACATAGTAGGTGCTCAAGAACCTGTATCTGATTCATGATGAAGTGTTAAGTACCATAGGGAAAGATCTCCCACGATCACACACTGTGCTTTAATATAACTTGTTATAAAACCTTCTTTCTCTTTCTCCTCATAGATAATGAAATACACTGATTCATCAGCCTTGTAAATAAGCCCAGTCTCCCGAAGGAACTACTGCGATATGAATGAAATCATCATTTTATGCTGGACATGATGCTTCTAGAATAGTGTTTGGCACACCATTAACTCCCAGTAACTATTTGTGGAAGTGAATTAAAATAATCAGCTTTATTTCACACCTACCACATATTTTATAAAACAGTAAAGATTTCCAATAACAAAGTTGGTGATGAATTTGAAGAGCAGCCCTGATCAAACATAGAAAAAGTAGTTTCACCCACTCCACACGTTGTACTATTCTAAAAGACTAGGCCACTTTCTTTCTCCTGTTTCCTGGACTTCCCAATCTATGACTTGCTTAAGTTAGTTAAGACCATCAGTCCTCTCCTAAGGGTGGATCCTGCCCATCACTGGACGCAAAATCTGAAAATGGCATTTTCAAATACTCTGTGGAGAGTATTTGAAAATACAATGACACTCCTGACAGTCACTTTAAGTAGTGTGATCATAATATACTAAGTATATAAATACAACCATCTCATTCCACTTAGACCTTTTGAAAGAAAGTAAGTAATCAAAAAAGTTAAATTTTTATCCCCCAAATGATCCGGAATTAACATAAAAGAAAAGCCAAATATCGGAGGGAGGATACAAATTCTGGGACTCTAGTATATAACGAACAAAAACGCTTTGAAATCAGTCAATATCAATCTAGCAGACAATGAATTTGGAAAATTTGTCTCTCGTTTGGGCTTTTTTTCCCCCCTCCAACAATACTCTACATAAATGTGAGTAAAATGTGACAGACTATTGTTTGAAACCTGCCTCAGTCCCTCTAATCCATGCACCTCCCGGTTGCATTGAGATCTGCCGGGTGACACATGAGATCTAAAGTGGGTGGATAAAAATAACCTGGTCCTCAAAAAGACATGATAAACGCCAGACAGCTGAGTCACTTTGAAGCCCATCTGACTCTGGAAAGGGACATTCACCCTCCTTTTCCTTGTCGCACATATACATGCCACCTGGTGAAAAACACCACCAACCGCCCGGGGTGGAAGGCGGTGATCTGTCGTAACTTCCCCCCTCCGGTCTCAGGTCACAACCCGGGGCTAAACTTTTAATAATTTATACTAATGCATTTCAGCCCAGGCGATGCACATAGAGCAGTAAGGGGAACGATGGAAAGAACCCGTAGTAATCCAGCAGACCCCCTATTTGCAGCCCCGCTGGAGGGACCCGAAGGTTTCTTCTGACAGTCTAACGGGAAGAACAGGAGTGGGGAGCAATGGAAAGTGGAGGAAGAAAAGCCCAGCGAGGACATCAGAATTGCCCAGGAGTGGGAGTCCCCGGGCAAAGCAAACGGTCCCAGAAAAAGCAGGGCTGTGTGTGTCGGGGGCGGGGGGGGGGGGGGATCGATGCGGTCCACCCAGCCGCCCTCCGCTCTCGCCCCCAGGAAGGACGCAAACCATCCGCAACGCGCGGCTGAGCTCGGGGAGCTCTTCCATTGGATCTGTCTTTCAAACGGTGGCGGGGCTGGGGCCGGGCAGCTGGGACCTGGGGCCCTGTCAGCCTGGGAAGGCTGGCGGAGCAAACCCCGCGGCGCCCCGGTCTTCAGCTGCAGCAGCCTCGGGGAAAGCAGCGCCCCGCACGCAGGAGGCGCTCCCAAGCCTCTGCCGAACTGCAGCGCCCCGGAGCCAACTCCGCCGCCGGGGGAGGAGGTCCCGGGCTGCCACTGCGCATCTTCTCCCCCGGCTTCACGTGCCGCCCAGTGCCGCGGCTCGCGGCCGCCACAGGCCGCGGGCACCGCGACCCTCCCCCGAGGCGCCGCGAACGCCGCCGAGCCTCACTTACGGGGGAGTCGTACGAGAAGGCGCACTCGTTCTTGTACACCCTGTCCCCCGACCTGGGCACGCGGATCGTGGGCATGTGAGGCACCAGCAGCTCGCCGATGTCTCCTGCAGCCATCTTCCTGCTGCCGCTGCCGCCCGGCATGCCGAACAGGGCGCCCCGGCGCTGCATGGCCGCGGCGTGCACCCGAGCGGAGCCGAGCCGGGTCGGGCCGGAGCGCTGGGTCTGCCCGCAGCGGCGGCGGCGGCGGAGGCGGGCTGCGCGGGCGACGCGAGCCGAGCCGGGGCTGGCGGGCGGAGAGGGCCGCGGGGCGGGAACGGGCACCGGGGGCCTGGGGCGGGCGGGCGGGCGGGGGTGTGGGGGACGCTGCTATTTTTAATCCAATGGCGAATCGCCGGCCCAGCTGCAGCGTCAGGCGGGGCGCTGGGGAGCACCAGCCGCAGCGCGCCGGGGAGGGGGCGCTGGAGAGGGGCCCTGCGCCGGGATCCGGCTCGGCGGGGGGCGCGGGGGGCGGCGAACGAGCCCCCCACCCCCGGCATGGGAGCTGGCAGCGAGCTGGGTGCTCCCCTAGCCCCCGACGGCGGGCTGCGGTGGGGCACCCCCACGGTGTTTTCGACCCTAGATCGATAGGTTGCGAAAGGGCAACTCCGAGGCAGCTAACACAAAGAGCAGGATTTGGGGGTTTAAAAACCGCTTGATTTTAAAACAACTGCAGATAAAAGCGGGGACTTCCCCAGCCTGGGTAGGGGTGGGACTCGATGTGCAAATCTGGATTGCACAGTGTCGGGCCCAAATCTAAATTTGCGCTGTGCACTTAGGTGTTACCCTCACTAAACCTTGTTCCCCACTTTTTTTTTTTTTTTAACATCTAAAGCTTATTAAAAGAGAATAGAATAGGATCCAGTGAGGATGGACGTAGATTTTTGCAGTAATACAGATTTCCTTCTTACGTATAGTGAGGAGGATCAAGATCTTTTTCGCGCGGGGAGTAGCTTTATATTTTTCTCTTTGGAACGTATTTTGCTTGATTTGTGCGAGGCTCCACGTCGTACGTTGAACAGCCTGATTTGAGCATCTTATTCAGACGCACGATTTCCTGTGTTGCAGGTCCAGTTCCTCAAAATAAACAATGAATGGGGTAAGGAGGAGGTGAATAATTTGCCGAACAAAGCTTGCAACACAGCGTACTCTCATTTTCTCCAAAAAAATTCTTAAAACACAGGTTCAATTCCGCTGAGGTTTCCTAACTATACCCAGTGGAAAGGACAGGGTACCCACGGATTCCTGCCAATTAATGCAACGCAGTAATGACAAAAAATAGTGAATAAAATTGTTGGTTTCTATAAGACTCTCCTAAACAAATCAGACTGTCTTTAAAATCATTTTCTCCCTCCCATTATCTCTGCAACTCTGCCTGATTTTGCAGATGTGCCGGTTTCCTCTGGGAGATGGCAAGGGTGCCTAGAATCTGATGTGAAGTAGGAAGATGAGCCCCTCTCTTGCCCTGCCCTCCTAAATTTTCATCCTGTCCAGCAAGGCTCAAGCACACCTCACATTCAGGTTCACCGATGATGCTTGCTTGCCCAATTACAAAGAAAAAGTTTTTTCAATGACATTCAAAACCTACAGTTCAAAATATTTCTAGATTAAATGCAGTATAAATCGAGACACCGTTTTTCACCCTTTAGACTGATTAAGATTATGTTGAGTTGGCCTACCTATGGGAAATAGGCTTTCATATTGTTGGTGGGAATAAAAATAGTAAACAGTAACAGTATCAACTTTAATTTTATATGCACACACTGTTTCCCCAGCAAGTCCTCATCTGGACATTTATGTTACAGATAACTTCACACTGTGTAAGGATTCTTGTTAGAGCATTGTTTATAGTAACAAAAGACTGGGAATAGCCTGAAGGTGCCTGTGTAGGAAGTGGTTAAAATATAGCACTGTTAAGAAGAATGAAGCACCTGGTGTGAGCTGATGTGGAGCAGTTTCCCCATAGATGAAATTTCCAATAGATGAGAAAAGCAAAGTGAAAATCCACGTGTAAAAGCAAGGAATGCATGCAAGGCACTCTGGTACACCCAGGATGCCACAGGTGTTCTGTCCAATTGGTTGTATCTATGGTAAACATTGTATTTATTTACACACACATACATACACACACAGAGGCTACATTGTGTGTGTGTGTGTGTGTGTGTGTGTGTGTGTGTGTGTTTAGACTTAAGATGTCTCTAAAAGACTACATAAGAAACTAATGTCAATCAGGCTCTGTGGAGAGGAACACAAAGCCTGAGAGTACAGAGGAACCTACTTCCAGTCTTTACCTTTCTGTACTATTTACATTTTTATTATGTGCAAGTGTTGCTTTAAAAAATAATTAAAACTCAATTATGCAAACACTCTAAATTCAATAACCAGTTAACACGTTTGTAGTGTATTAGTCTCACATGCTTACAATGCTTATACAATACTGAGCTGGGTAAAAATCAACATACATTTTGATAAGACTGGAAAGATATGTAAAATTTAAATGGTCATGTTTAGAATTTGGTTATAAGATTTTGTTTCTATTTTCAAAATTTCTTCAAAGATGTTATGTTTGTTTTGTAATAGAAGCATTTTTTTAAAGATCTTTAAAATTTATTTATTCATTTGAGACAGAGAAAGAGAGATCATAAGCAGGGTGAGAGGCAGAGGGAGAGAAGTAAATTCTCCACTGAGCTGGGAGCAGATGTGGGGGCTCCATGGGGTAATCAATCCCAGGACCCAGAGATTATGACCTGAGCCAGAGGGAGAGGCTTAATCATCTGAGCTACCCAGGCACCCCTGTAATACAAAAACTTATTGAGACAAAAAGTTAGAGAAACTTGAATGAATTTAAACAATGTCTTCATCATGCCATTTTAGGGGGAAAAATCTGGCTCAATTACTGGAACTATTTGACTAAATTTTGCAAATTCTACATAAAGACTACTTTATTGGAATAAGTTTCCAATTAGCAGTAACGGTGCTCCAGATGAAACCTCATTGACTCCAACACTGCCACTGCGTGAAGTTCAACCAGACAATCTGACTAACGGACGGGTTTCTACATGAGGAAAGACGGGTTTCTCTTGAGGAAAGAGCAGGAATAAAGTGAGGATGGGTCAACAATTCTCACTTCCAACACAAGCCCATAGTCTTGCTGAAGAGATGTCAGAAGACCTAAGACTAAGAACTAACTTTTGCCACATCAAGTGTTGAGGTCACCACATCACTCTGCTGCTCAAAAGCCTCCTCATAGGGCCCCTGGGTGGCTCGGTGTGTTAAGCCTCTGCCTTCTACTCAGGTCCTGATCTCAGGGTCCTGGGATCGAACCCCACATTGGGCTCTCTGCTCAGTGGGAAGCCTGCTCCCCGCCCCCCCCCCGCCTGCTGCTCTGCTTACTTGTGATCTCTCTCTCTCTCTCTCTGTCAAATAAAAACAAATTTGAAGAAAAAAAAAAAAAAACCGCCTCCTTGCATGTCTTTTGAAGTGAGCCCACATCCAAGGACCTCGCTCTTGGCACTCTTTCAGAATTCAGTCCCCCACCTACTTCTGGTAAGCTCAATTATATTGTCCCCGAGAATAAATGCGCTTGTCTCCTAGCCTTGTTGAAAGCTCTCTGCTATCATTTCAATCTTCTCAAGCCTTTCAAGCCTTTTCTGATATAGGCTCCAAACCTTGGGGACCAATCTTAAATACAGACCAGCCCCTGTTGCCTGTACGCATTTAGCTTTCTGCCATATGACGTCTTTTGTACGTTATTTAATTAGTCAGGGTTCCATATCTTTTCCCTTTATATAGATAACACACTCTGAAAGAAGCTAATTCTCTTAGTATCCTTCCACAATGTGGACTATTGCCCACCCAGAAAGGTACTGCTCTGTTTATTTTAAGCACTCAATAATAAGTACCTAGCAAGTGAATGACTCACATCTGTGACACTGTAATAGATATGTTTTGCAGTCAGTTTGTGTCTTTTAAGTAAAATTCGTGGTTTCACAAATGTTCCCCGAACTGACACAGGTTACATTAAGACGTGACATGAATGTTGCTGTGACTAATGCCAAAAGGGGAAATTGGGAAAATCTACAGAGAAAATAGATACCTTAACTATTTCAATTAATGGAATAGCTCCTGACCTCAGATGCCTTCCGATAGTGTGCAGTGATCTAGTCAAGCCGTATATGGTGATAGCTTGTTGTGGAGACACAGCCTTCAAATGCTCTATCCTGGCAGATAGCCTCTGCAGGAAGCACTGGTTATTAAGTGTAAAACAATAGGTCACTGCTTAAGAAATGTAATACATTTTCCATTTGAGAAAATTCTGTATAACCATCTAAACTCACATGATACAAGAATATTCATTGACATGGAAAAATGTTCACTATAATGCAAACTTCAAGGACAGGTTATAAATGAGCATATACACTAATATTCTATTTAAATACATACACACACATATATATCCATAGTCATAGCAGAGAAAAGACGTTCGATTGGAATAGACCATATGTTAATGGTGGTTATCTCTAAGTGAAAAACAAAGTTGTTTGTGCTTTTCTGAGTTATTTAGATGTTTTGCATTAGCTATCCATTTATTTTTCTTAATAAGGAGAGATGTTAACTTTTTACACTACCACTGTTTATGTCAATTTCTTTTTCATCTGCCCTCTTTCTAACTTGACTGTCCTCTTCACCACCCATATATAAAACTAAGCAAGTTCTTCTGTTAGGTTTATGGGCAATCTGCGTAACTAGAAGATAGGTTCACACTGGAATGAACGAACTCCTTAAACAACTGTTAACGTCAAGATTAGGTAAACTGTTAATCAGTTTGAGAGTAAATCTGAGATCCCTGTTCATCTTTTTGGGTTTTGTGATGTGTAATACTCACCACAGTTCTTCCAGAAGCCCGACTCATGAGTTACTCATAGAGATAGGTAGGCATAGCATACAGCCTTTCAGGCCAATCTGACATAATCCCTACTCATGCCCACTTACCATTTCCATGTGCACATAAAAAGACATGGCCTCCGTTCAGGTGTAGAAAACCCTGTTGTAAACACAGTAAAAAAAAAAATTATATATATATATATATATATATATATACACACACATACATATATATGTGTGTATATATATACACACATATACATACATACATATATACACAATATATATATATATACACACTACAGACAGACAGACATATACACACCATGGGGCCACATGCCACTTTTCAGGTTTGCTAGTAAAGCAGGTTACCTAAATATGGTATATATTGGCTCCAAAATCCAAAGAAATTCATCAAACATTGTGCCTCATTCTTTTTTTTTTTTTTTAATTTATTAGAGAGAGAGAGGGAGAGCACAGCCTGAGTTGGGGCAGGGTATCACAGAGAGAGAGAAGGGGAAGAAGGTTCCCTGCTGAGCAAGGAGCCCAAAATAGAGTGGGGGGTTCCATCCCATGACCCGGAGATCATGACCTGAGCAAAAAGCAGTTGCTTAACCAACTGAGGCACTCAGGTGCCCTATGCCTCATTCTTAGAAATAGGGAGCTCAAGGTGAAGAACTTGATCTTCATTCTATTATCAAACTCCCCTCAGGAATTTCACTGGGATGGCAAGCCCCTATATTTCTCAGAATATATCTTATCCTCTGTCACGGGACCCCTGCCTCTTCCTGCTCTCCAGGTCCTGTCTGCACATTGTCATCACTGTAGGTATTAATATGATGTCATATAGATGTTGATGGCCAAGATTGGGAGTCAGCACACTGCAGTCCGTGGACCAAATCCAGCCTGCGGTTTGCTTTTGTAAATAAAGTTCTGTTGGAACCTAACCACATTCATCCATTTACATATTGTCTATGACTGCTTTTGTATTACATGACTGTTTTTTGTATTGTGTATGACTGCTTTTTGTATTACAGAAACCATATGGACCCAGGATGTTCATATCCGACTCTCTACAGGAAAATTTTGGCAACCCCTGGTCAAGATCTTAACAGGTTATATGTTATGATCCATAATTGGAGAATTTGCATGACCTTAGACTTGTGCTGCTTATCCTCCAGGTGATGGCAGACCTGTTTGTCTGAACAGAGCAAATACCTTCACCAGATCGGTAGTTGCATACTGAATGCCAGGAGATGTACTAATTTGCTTTGGTAAAGAGATCATCTCTGGAATGTCAGCCAAGTTGAAATCACCACCTTGTTAACTTTACCACAGTTCACCATCATTCTCCATTCTAGTGGGGAAAGTAATAGAAATGATGGGGGTGGGGAAGGGAATATGACAGCAATCCCCAGTTCCATCTTCCTGGTCTTTGATACTGGCACGGATTCCTGCAGTTCCACTTGAAGAGCAGCTGTGTTTCATGTTTAGACTTCTGTTAGAGAAAGAGAACATCAATGGCATCTCCTTGGTCTTTTCTTCTACAGTAATGATTACTCCACAGGTAAGGGAGTCACTATGAAGATTCTAAAACTCGCTAAGGTTACGTATTCCCATAATACTTTCAAGAACTGGAGTGCTACCCACAGGATGAGCTGGGGCCCCTCCACGCCTACCACAAGGTGAGCGGGATCAGAAGCTTGTATATCATCTATTCCCATAAGCCTTCCCTCTGGCAGGTAGGAATGGCGTTCCACCAGGCTGTAGATACCATCAGAATACCATTTCTATTAGTCTCTATTTCTAATAGAAATAGAAATAGATATATTTCTATTAGTCTCTAAAAAGTTTGGGTATTTCTCATTCTCCAGGGCACAGTTACTAGGGGAGTGGCTGCAGGGACAGCCAGAAGGTAGGTTCATAGCCATATTTGGTAATACTGGAGCATCTTTCCTGAGGAACCCAGCTTCCTCTTCAATCAGGAAGCTCTATGGTGACAACTAAGTCCTATCTGTAACCATGACTACTTAACATGGTGGCCTGATTCAGGTCTTTGCTTGCTAAACTTCTAGATGGGGAGGATGGGATATATCTTAGTGGCATGCCCACTGCATGTACTCCTGGGAGCCCCACAAGAAACCATAGCCAGAGTTATCTGTGAATTAGTCCATTCCCTGAGATCGTTCATAATGTTTGGACTGCTGCCTATTACCATAACAACTCCTGCTTTGCTCTTGGCAATGAATTACTACCACCTGAGATCCATCTAGGATTCCTCCCAGCCCCACAGAAATCAGAAAGCCCACTTTAGGGCTGCCGACTCTTGTCAGCAGCACTCAGAGCCACTGGAATGATTAGTAAATTGTCTTTGAGAGATTCTGAGCCCCTCTGGAGACATATTTGATAGATCAAATTCAGCATTTCTGTGTCTTCAGTCCCTTCATCTATGTTATGCCAAGGAGCCCCTAACTGTCATCATCTAGCATGAGCCAGCATTTGGGCAACCTAAGTTTGGCTTAGGATCATGCCCATGCTAATATATTTTATACAGAATGACTGCTGGGTAGATCCATATTGATCAAATTGGCCTGTTCCAAATTCATATTTTGCCCTCCTTGATCAAATATCATCAGAATTCATTCCCACAAATGTTGTGCTATTTTATAGAATTTGCTAATTCCTCTTACTCCTTTGATTATAGCTGCTGAACTCCTTCCACTCTGATTTTGCGATCTACTCTTAGGGACCATGTGGAGTTATCAGTGAAAGTGGTTATCAGTAGAAAACACTGCAGGGCTGGACAATGGAAAATGAGCTAATGAGGCTGGAAAGTGTGTTTGTTGACAGCGGGGTGGGGGGGGTAGTTCAGAAGGATTTCAGAACTGGGGACTCTCCAAGCCTCCTACATACTCATAGATTTCTCTGTTTCAGTCATGGGGATCCTACTTTTTTCTCATCTGTGCCATAACTTGAACATAAAATAAGTGGGAAAAAGTAAGTGAGACAGCATTTTCAAAAGTCTGATTTGATTTTCAGGAATCTCATTCTAGAGCTGCAAGCAGGAAGCGATCATTTTATCATGGTCACATGAATACTTCGAGATTCATCCTATTCCTTAAAGACTATAAATATTTGAGCATGCCCATCCCTTGCATGAGATTATCTAATGTCTTTTAAAATAGAGCCCTGACATTTCCCTCTCCCTGGGGTCTAGGGCAGCCACCTTTCCCCAGAACTACATGGCTCTGGACACGCAGTTGCAGACAATACAAGTGCTAACTTGGTTGATTTATTTCACCGCTGAGTATTATGGGCTGCTATTTTCTATCTTGAAATTTGAATGGAAATCTAACTGCCTTCTATCCAATTTGTAACTGGAAAGCAATCCCAATACCACCTCATATCCTTCAGGATCTGCTGCTTGCAACACATTCTCCGAGACTGACAAAGTTAGAGTTCTTCTGTTGTAAGCAATAGATACTAGCTCTGACCAACGTAAGCACTAAGAAGGAATGTCTTGGAAGACCAACAGATGACTCCCAATACTGAAGGATAGGCTTAACTACCAGAAACCAAACGTCCCAATTCACAGTGGCAGCCACTTATAGACCTTCTTTCCAGATGCTGCCACCTATTGAGGTGACAATAATTTCATCCCATCCATGTGTCTCTACTCAGGATCCAGATTTTTGTAGTGGGAAAGGGGCCATTCTAGAAAGAAGGTATGCTGATCAGTGATAAATAAATACATACATAAATACTGCTATAATCATCTTGCAAAATATGCTACAAGGATATGAAATATGCATAAAGCACTTAGCAGACTTCTTGGAATGAGCTAACCATCCTTATTATTTCTATCATTATCCCCAAATCTGACTCCTTCCTTCCTCTCTGTGGGAATGACTGCAAGCTACTTTGGGGAACTACTTTTCCCCATATGTATCTCTAAGTCGGTCTACTCAGTATTCACTGATCACTGCATAAACATTCGTGCTTTTTATTTTTGCTCATGATGAGCCCCAGTTGGAATATTTTCCTTCATTCATTAAATTTCTCTGGATCCCACTTGCCCCGTATTTTTCAGAAACCCTATCACATACATTTACTGCCCATATCACCCATTAGCTACTAAAGTATACATACTCTAAAGTATGTATTTTCTTAATCTTTTGTTTATGTACATCCTAACTAGACTGCAAGTTGCATTAGGCCAGAGGTCATTGTAATATGTTTTTGTGTCCCCAAACCTAAACCTTGCTTCTACATAGAGAAGTTGCTCAAAAAAGTTGGTTTTAAGAAAGTTTATTACTGTGAAAAGATTGCTAATTGATTTCTGACACTGATCTCTCCTTCTCCCTTAGAAAAATAAATCAGTAAATGGGCTTGGGGGAAAACTAAGTGCTCCAACTTTGCATCTCAGTGCCTCTAGTATGTTCTAGACTTTAAGATATAAGTGGAAGGTTAGGGCTTTCTGATGCCTGGCAACTGGATGTAATGCCTGGAGCTCCAGCAGCCATCTTGGAAAATGAAGTGATCCTAAGAACGGAATCCAGGTGTCGCAGAGCGTAAAGATGGAAAGATACTGTGTCTTTAATAGTTTCTTAGAGGCATATACCAGTCCTGGGCTGCCTACTTCTTAATGGTCTTACATAAAAGAAAAATAAAATTTTATCTTTTTTAAGTCACCTTTTTTGAAAGGTGTAGTCAGTGGGGGATGCTCTGTTACAAGTAGCTGAAAACACGTTCTAAATTATACAGCTACTATTAGAAAATATAGATCAACTTTTAAAAAATTCTTATCACTTATTATTTAGTACTAAGTAATTATACTTAATTAAAAGCTCTTATGATCTCTTGACTTGTACAGTAGGCTGAAGAACAACCCCTTAAAGATATTCAAGTTCTAATCCCTAGAATCTATAAATACTATCTTACATGGCAAAAGACTTGTGCTTGACATATGTGATTAAAGTTCCTGAGATGGAAAGATTATATTAGATTATCTGAGTGGGTCCTAAATGTGATCACAAATGTCCTTATAAGACGGGGGCAGAATGGGCTTTGACATACAGAAGAAGAAGAAATGGTGATGTGATGACACAGACAAAGATTGGAGTGGTATGGCTACAAGCCAGTGAACGCAGACAGCTACCAGAAGCTGGAGGAGGCAAGGACAGGCTCTATCCTGGAGCCTCCATAGGAGCAAAGCCCAGGCAACACCTTGACTTCAGCTCAGTGATACTGACTTTGGGCTTGACTTCCAGAACTGTGAAAAAATAGATTGTCATTTTATGCCACTATATTTGTGGTCATTTGTTCCAGCAGCCATAAGAAATTAATACAACTTGAATTTCCTTTCTACTCCTCTTCTAAGAAGGAACAATACTTTCTTCTACACGTTACCTGTTACCTTTTCAACTCCCATCTCCCAGCATCTCATGCCGGATGCAACATAGATGCCCAAAATATAGTTGATAAATGTGTAAGTTCATGCATTTTCCCTTGGCCTACCTAAGATGCAATATTCCACGAACAATATACACATGGTTAATTGTCAACTGCATGACACATAATAACCATCATACTGGAGGAATGCACAAAATAAATTTAAGGGACAGACTTGTTTGGCAAGAATCAAGGATCCAGGAAGTTTATCACTGAAAAGAATAGGACATTGTGGGCAGATTGGAGTAGGGCAAGGACTTTGGGTTTCTTCCTTACAGGCAAGGGAGGGCCAGTGAAAATGGTGGGTAGGAGAGTGACACGAATCTGACCTTTGAGGAAGATGGGGCTGCTTAGGTGGCAGCGGGGACAGCTGCCGGTAGAAAGAACCTGTGGGGGGATACCGGAAGAGGGTATGAAGCAAGAAACGACTGAACCAGGGCGGAGCCAGTGGAAATCATGTTTGAGAGAATTTGCAAAATAAAAATGAAGAGGACATTGATTTGGGACAGTGAAGGCCAGTGACTTATTCCTAGCTATGGCTATCTAGCTGTACTTCCTACCTCTATTGCCTGAGAGAATTAGTTAACACCTCCAGACTGTCTTCAGAAGATTAAAAAAGAAAAGATACTGTCTATGGATGAAAAAAATTATGTAAGAATTGCTCCTTCACTTTTCTTCCTCTCACTTTCATTGCTTCCTCTATTTTTTAAATTTATTATTATTATTATTTATTTTTATCTCAGATATCTCCAAAACCCTCCTGAAAGGATGCCATAACAAAACCCCACTGGGAGAGGGCTCCAAAATACGAGGAAGTCGATGTGCTAATGAAACTTCTAACAGATACACATAGTGTCACCCATTATAAACTGTGTTGTATTATTTTCAGTGTCACATTGACAGCCACATCAAATTAAGTAGTTTGCAAGAACAGCTTAAATATATGAATATTTCTCAAGAGAAGAAGGTGGTAAGGGACAATAAAAGGAGGAGGGGGAGGAGGAAAGGGGAAAGAAAAGAGAGGGAGAGAAACAAGAAAAGAGTAGTAATGTATAGAGCTCCAGCTGCAGCAGAGGCTACGTATGTGTTATGTCATTTAACCCTTGCAAAACCCTACCTTGGATGATTCTTACGTCTTTTTTTCCACCATCATAGTCCTAACAACAGAAACAATATGAAGACACTGAGACGAAACAGGAAGTAAAGTACACAAATCATCCCAAATTTTTGCACTCAGAACTACCGTGGTTTGTAATAGGTGAACTTCTCTCTCTCTCTATCTCTGTATGTCTACAGATTAAAAGGTGGATGGACTGGCTAGTCGGAAACAATTTTTTTTTTAACATGTAAACATGCGATACTTGAAGTTTCTACCTTACAAATTATCTGATTTTTCTACCTGGAAATTTCCCCTACCCCCATTTTATTTTATTTTATTTTATTAATTTTCTAAGTGTAATACAGTGTTATCAACTACAGTCACCTCGTTACACATTGGATCCTCAGTCTTTATTCTTCTTATTGCTGAGAGTATCTTTTTTCCAACCTCTCCCTCTTTCCCTCATTTTTAAGACCTAAATGCTATCACTGACCAGGATATTTTTTAGCATCTATTTTTTCATTATTTCCTAGAACATTGTATGTCCTTTTTATCATTGGCTTAGATTCTTCCTTTATTTCTTAGGAATTTCCCTTCTTGGGGTGCCTGGGTGGCTCAGTCAGTTAAGCATCTGACTTGATTTTGGCTGGGGTCGTGATCTTGGGGTCATGGGATCAGGCCCCGCACTAGGCTTCACGCTCAGTGCGGTCTGCTTGAGATTCTCTCCATCTCTCCATGAATAAAATATTTTTTAAAAGAAATGAAAAGAAATTTCCCTTCTCGCATCCCCATCTCCGGGATTTCAGTGCTTTCTCCTACTTCCCATCTTGTCTTCAACATGACTTGGGCAACAGGTGGCAGAAGCAAATGCAAGGGAAATCCAAGACTCACAGTAAATAAACATCGGGCACACAAGAAAAAGCGTGATTAATGATGACAGTGGAAACAACCAATACAAAAAGACATACCTGGGAGACTCCAGGTACTTAAATTCTCAAACACAGACTATAAAATAACTCCGATTATCATGTTCAAAGAAATGGAAGACAGATTTTTAAATACCAGCAGGAAACAGAGGACTACTTTCTGAAGAAACGTGTTTTGTTGGCATTAATCATCTTTTATTGCAATTCAATGAGGACATCAAACTGTTTAGTAAACAATGTCAAATGCCGAAATCTGGAATGCTGAGCAAAGGTATAAGGTCTGTGCTGAGTGTGAAAGAATAGGTTGAGAATTACAGTGGTGAGAGGAACTGTCACAAAGTCGTATAATCAGGCTGACAACAGACTCGCAGTTGAGAAAATTGATGCTCTCTTATGAGGCCTGTGGGTGTGTGAATAGGCCCAACATGAACAGGAGGACAGCTTTGAAACATGTATCAAAAGCTTGAAAACATACTCTTTGGCTAAAAATCTCCCTTCTGGAAGTTTATTATAAAGAACCAATTAAGAATGCATGGAAAGAGGGACACCTGAGTGGCACAGTTGGTTAAGCATCCAACCCTGCTCAGGTCCTGATGTAGGGGTCATGAGATCGAGCCCCAAGTGGGGCTCTGCACTGAGTGCAGAACCTGCTTAGGATCTCTCCCTCTGTCTCTCCCTGCCTGCTCATGCTCTGTCGCTAAAAAAAAGAAGAAAGAAGAATGCACGGAAAAATTTAATTATGATATTAGAAGCAATACAGATGTCCAAAAATAGGGGATTATTAAATAAGTTATGCACATCCAAGGGAAAGAAGGAGACTGGACACTTAGAACAGATTAAATGAAGGTTAAATGAAAGTCACTTTGCAATGTACCAAAGCTGAGTCCTGTCACTTCCCTGCTGAGACTGATTTGCTTTTATTTATTTATTTTTAATTCCTTTTGAAAAATCTGGTACAACTTTTATTTGATGCAGCCTTAGGCTACTTACTTTATTTAACCTTTTGGGGCCTCAGCTTTCTTATTTATTTAAGAGAGAATAGTCAAATCTACATTGCAACATTATTGTAAGAAATAAATAGGATTAAATAGACAAAGTGTTTAATTAGTGTTTGCTATGTATTGGATTCAATAAGGGGTAGCTACTTCTAATTCATTAAAAAAGAAATGTGAAAAACAGTAACACCATATCACAAGAAGTTGGATATTTGAGGAGAAATCCTCCACCTTAAGTCAATCATTTTATCTTTTTTGTTTCATTTTTAGGAATTTTTCACATTGCAATTATGGTGGACATATACTTACTTTTTAGACATTATTTTTAAAACTTTTCAACTTGGAAGTAATAATAAAGTTGTATAATAGTACAAGGAACATTCACATACTCTTCACCCAGATTATCTGTAATCCTTATGCTTCATTTGCTTGAATTTGCTGTCATTCCTGTGTGTATATAAGGGTGTATACGTGAATGAAATACACACACGTACATACACACACATATAGATACATAGATACACAAATATATTGCATTAGTCCACAAGGGCTGCCAGAACAAAGTACACAGACTGGGGGACTGAAACAGCAAAAATTATTTTCTCACAACTCAGAAGGCCAGCAGTCTATAATCGAGGTGCCAGCAGGTTTGGATTCTCCCGAGGCCTCCCTCCTTGGCGGGAGGATGACCATCATTTCCCTGCATCTTCCCATGATCCTTCCTCTGTACATGTGTGTGTTCTAATCTGCTTCTCTTAGAAGACCAGTCATGTTGGATTAGGGCCTACCAGTGACCTCATTTTAACTGAATTACCTCTTTAAAGACCCTACCTTCAATATAGTCATAGTCTGAGGTATTGGGAGTTAGGACTTCAACATATGAATTGTGGGGGAGACACAGTTCAGCCCATAACACACACACACACACAAACACAGATCTAAAGCTATATAGATACACATACATAATACATATACGTATGTGTATGTATATTCATATCATGTATATATACATAGTTTCCTATTGATATGCATAGACACATATGTATCTATGTATATACACATTGATAAATATAAATGATATTTTTTCTGAACCATTTGAGGTAAGTCACACACATACCACATATATCACCTTCACCCTAAATATTTCTTTCTACCTTTAAATATGTCTATTTCCTAAGAATGGGGATAGTCTCTCATACAACCACAGAGTGTTATCGACTTTTTATATTCACTCTATTGTAATACTTCCACCTGATCCACCTTTCATACTATGATTTTGCCAGTTGATCTGACAATATCCTTTATAACATTTCCTCCTGCTGAAGTACAGTGCAGTATCAAGTATTGCATTTACTTGCATGTCTCTCCATCTGCTTTTTATGTGGAAGATTTCCACAGCCTTACCTTGTGTTTTATGACATTCATAGTTTCATAAATACACTTCAGGATTTTCTTTAAATGAAATACTTTACCATTCTTGTTAGGTTGATCTTTCCTTACAATTAGATTGAATTACATTGAGATTAAACATTTGTGGGTGGCATACTGCTTGGGTCGTGTTCCTCACAGGGCACATCCTTATGTCCCTCAGATCTGATGTTAACTTTTGTGTATGTGATGTCAATTTTGCTCCTCAGGTCAAGATGTTGCCTGACTTCTCCACTGCATAATTACTGTTTAGCAGGCAGTTACTCTTCCATCTTGTTGTTTTCACTTAGCATTATAGAAGATTGAAAAGAGCTGCGCCTGGGTGGCTCAGTCATTAAGCATCGTTAAGCATTTGCCTTCGGCTCAAGTCATGATCCCCAGGTCCTGGAAGCCCGCAGCTGGCTCCCTGCTCAGTGGGAAGTCTGCTTCTCCCACTCCCCTGCTTGTATTCCCTCTCTCGCTGTGTCTCTGTCAAATAAATAAAATTTTAAAATTTTTTTAAAAAATTGAAAAGAAAGATAAAACATCGAAGATTGGCAGAGACTCTACTTTCTCTTCAACATCCATTCTCCAAAATTTTTAGCTGGTTATAATCATGTGACTTGAAACTGATTATAATCACATGACTAAGTCCTGCCCAGCAATGTGGGAACAAAAGTAACATGTGATTTCCAGGCATATGATTTAGAGGGAAAGAATATTTCTGTTACACTTTTCTATTTCCCTCTTCCCATTGGCTGGGATTTAATCATGATAGGTAAGGCTAGATTAGTCATCTTGGACCGTGCAATGGAAGCCGCATGTGTAGAACAGTAGAGCAACAAGTTAGAAGGAGCCTAGCATCCTGGGAATTTCATGGAGGAGAGCCACCATACCAGTTGACACTTCTACAAAGAGAGAGAAGTAAACTTCCTCCGCATTTGTGATATATTTGGGGGTTTTCTAACAGCTTCAGTACCTGTAATTTAACTAACATAGCTGTTTCCCCTCATTGCCACAGTTTTTATAATTGTTAATTGCTTCATAATATTCCATTGTAATATATATAATATACATATTATATAATATTGCTTCATATTTCATCAAGTGATATGTTACTAAATTAACAACTGTTCTCAATATATTAAGTACTTATTGCATATGTTTTTCCACTATTATATATATAACTATATTCTACTATATTATATATATAGCATTATATATAATCTAGCATTACATATAATCTTGCATTATATTTACTATATATATATTAGCTATATATATAGTGCACTATATATAAAATATATAGCAGTATATATAATCCAGCATTATATAATGCTATATATAATCTAGCATTATATATAATATAGCATTATATATGTGTTATAATTCAGAGTTTAGTGTATATAACTTTTTCATTTTTGTGGATTATTTCCTTAAGATAAATTCCTAAATATGTGATTAGGCTTGAATTAGAAAAGAGATCATGGCTCTAAGTAGGTTCTGTTCAAATGCTTTCCAAAAAGAAATTCTGTGGTTGGATTCTGATGTGCAGTACTGAACAACTTTGCTTCTAGATAATTAACTGAATGTGATGCTAAGTGATATGCTTTAGCAATTAATATAGAACTTAAAAAAAATCAAAATGTGAATTAAAGTTAATTATAATTGATATGTTAGAAGATACTTATTTACATATTTTTCAATGTCAATAGTGGTGCCATCTTAATAAAATATGTAAAAATTTATAAAATGTGGACATATGTAGAACTACCATACAATCTAGCAATTCTACTTCTAGGTATTTATCCAAAAAAAAGTGAAAACACTAATTGCATTACTATGCTATCACAGCATCATTTACAATAGCCAAGATATGAAAGCAACCTAAATGTCCATCCATGAGGAATGGATAAAGCAGATGTGACACTTATATATAATGAAATATTACTCAGCCATAAAAAAGGATGAATTCTTGCCATTTAAGACAACACAGACAGACCTAGATGGTATTATGCTAAATGAAGTAAGTCAGACAGAAAAAGAGAAGTACCATGACTTCACTTTTGTGTGGAATCTAAAAAACAAACAGAAACTGACTCATAAATACAGAAAACAAAGTGATGGAAGAGGAAAGGGTGTTGGGTGGTGGACGAAACAGGTGAAAGGGATTAAAAAATACTAATTTATAGTTATAATAAGACACAGGGTTATAATGTACACCATAGGGAATATAGTCAGTAATACTGCAACCACTTTAAATGGTGACAGATGATAGTTAGACTTATTGCAGTGACCATTTCATAATGTATATAAATACTGAATGACTGTTATACACCTATAACTAGTACAATATTGCATGCCAATTATTCTTAAATAAAAAATGATAAAATACAAAACCACTATGATGTGGGCATGTAACTAGAGGATATAATTCATCACTTCATGACTAAGTTATTGCTTTTTCAATTCTCCATTTGATTACATCAAGGAAAGACTCCATTTGGTACTGGCATGTTTTTAACACTAATTTTCTTTTTAAATTCTTCATTTTCAACAAAAAGAGAGCCAGGCCTTAGGCCCACAACTTTGGTTGGGCAACAGAATCTAGGGGGAAGAGAATAGTTATATCTGCGATTACTTCTTAATTATGACAAGGGGCTGATTTCCTATTCATTGTCACGATGTTAACATTTCTTTTTTCAACTTAAAGTTTAAAAAGGTCAATTTAAAGAGAATATTTAGTATATACCATACCTGGAGGCAAAATAGAAAATTAAAATCAAGGACTGAAACTTGAAAAATAGTGATTTAAGGAAAGAGACTGAGCCCAGGAATTTACTGCAAACTCTTTTTTGATCTCCAGCAGAGTATATTTCTTTGTTTCTTTTTTTTTTTCAAAGATTTTATTTATTATTTATTTGACAGACAGCGACATCAATAGGCAGAGAGGCAGGAAGAGAGAGGAAGGGAAGCAGGCTCGCTGCCGAGCAGAGAGCCCGATGTGGGGCTCGATGTAGGGCTCGATGTAGGGCTCGATCCCAGGACCCTGGGATCATGATCTGAGTCGAAGGCAGAGGCTTTAACCCACTGAGCCACCCAGGTGCCTCAAGTGTATTTGTTTTTAATGAGGATAGTCTTTAGGCTTTTTCCATGGTTTGAAAATAGTGTCAAAAACATTACCCATTGGCTCTACTTGTAACTCTACCACTCTTTGAAGTGAAGCGGAGACAATATGGAGTATTTAGTAATTTTTTTGAAATTTCCATCTATAGTTGGCAAAGAGAAGTCTTCATCACCTATTATCTACCAGTGTAGTAGGCACTTTACATACGTTGTCCCAGTAATCTTTACAACACTACTGGGATACGAAGATCATCATTTCTTTTAGAGATAGGGCTCAAAGCAGTGATGGCAATTTCCCAATATAAGATAAAAGGGAAGATTAAAGTTTCTAGTGTAGTGTTGGCACATTAGCAGATACCAAGTAGATGGTAGTCATCATTACTATCCTTGCAATTAGCAAGCTCAGGATTTAGTCTGAGGTCTGCTCAATTCCAGTAAGCCCATGCCTTTTTATAACACCATGCTGGGCTCTGTAGAATCCCAGAAGAAAAAAAAATAAAGATAACTCAAAACAATGTTAAATCCATGTATCATCCACTCACCAGATCTTTACTCAGTGTCTAGTATGGTCCAGATGCTATGAAATGAGCATATAATCATTCCATGTTGCCTTAAGCTAGCTTGGGATCTCACAGGATCCTATAGTGTCATTCTTCCTGTCAAACCCAATGCATGTAACTTCTGCTTTAACATCTACCATTTATTCTGAAGACTAAACTTTTTGGAGGAAAAATGTCTACTGTGATGACCTCTTTATCCCTTGCCTGTGTCATACTAATATATAATAAGCTTAAATATTTGAATTACAAAAGAATTAAATAAAAATCAACATACACAGACACAGACACACACACACACATTAAAATTTCCCTTTAAGAAACACATTCAAACCTAAAAAAAATTCTTATGATCCCAGCTATGTTAAAAGTAGGAAGACTGAATTTCTCAAATTTCTTTATGGATGATGGCATTAAGAGTATTTGCCATACTTTTGATATTTCTATGTTCTGTTTTCTTACATCTGTATTAGTAGAAAGGAGAAAATAAAGAAAAACCTAATAATGCCAGAAAATAACCTGTAAACTCCTAAAAGTGTTAACATAAATATACATACATGTAGCATCATCTACAATTACCATTCTCAAGACCTATCTGCTTCCATTCTCCTTACCCCTCATGTAAACAGAGATTCATGTAACAGATGCTTAGAGACAGCATGCCCTTCCCTCAAATCCTTTGTTAGAATTATGAGGTGGTAATTAGATTGCATAGGGAAACCGAATAAAATCCGAAGTAGTTGGGTGAGGCAGCCCTCTTCTGGCGAAATAAGAAAATGCACCTACTCCAAAGGATCTTGACGGACTGAAAAGGGCACGAAGTGCCTCCAGGGGATGATACTGAAAGATATTTCCTGAAAACAATGGATTTTTTATGCTAAAGGTCATTGTGAAAGCTGAAGTGTAAATATTTATTTCTGTAAATATTGATTACATGTTTAAAATCTCTGAGCTTCAATTTCTTATCCATAAAACATAAGTAATAATACTTCATAAGGTGACTGAAATTACTGTGAAAAAATACGATCATTTAACACAGTGCTCAGCAGACAAACAATGCTTAATAAATGATAGCCATTATTTTAGCTGTTACTCACATTTTACAATCTTGGCAGTAATCATTTTACCTTGTGCAACTTTTCCAGTATTTACAAAAAAAGGACTCTAGGAATCTTAAGAGATTGCATCTAAGAAAACGGGTGCAAGTGTGTATGCATTTAAAAAGCATAATATACTACACTACATCTAAACTAATATAACATTATATGTCTATTATACTTCAGTAAAAATCACTTTAGTGACAGACAAAAGTTTTAAGGCGGAAAGCATGAAAATATTCAACTGAGATTTGTTCACTGAAAAATTGTTTATTAAGATGTTAATGTTTTATATAGTTAGTTCAGTAATTATAGAATTTAAAATTCTGAATCACCTTTGGATAATCTAGACATGTATGTAAACTACTGTATTTCCTGATATTTAACATCATTAGACTTCTCTAACTTTCAATTATCAGACAAAATATTAAACTTTCAAAGTCACATCCTTAGGAGTTCATAAATTCCTATTTGCCCCAGTTTTTTAAATATATGCTAAACCTTAGAGGAAGCCAAAATCCACAAATCCAGTCTTATTCTGCCTTTCACAATGTATATCAATAAACACAATGTACACTTTAAATATCTTCATTTTGTCAATTATGCCTCAATAAGGCTAAAAAAAAATTGAAATCCCACACAAAAGTCTTAATCTGCACCAATGCTGAGAAATAGTGCAATGAAAGATGCTTTATTCATCATGTGAGCAAAAATACAGAATACATTTACTGATTAATTTTCCCCTAAGAGAATATACTTTGTATTTAGAGAAATAAATGGTTAATTGTCGGGAGTTGCTTTTGGAGAATAATCTATCAGTGCCTTATCAACAGTCGGATACTGAAACCAGGGACCATCACCTCTCGCACGCATTAACCTTCGCACTTCCAGCTCCTGTAACCTGTAACAAACAGGATAGCAATATTGTGAGTCCAGTATCTCCAACTGCAAAGTTATCTCCATAAAAAATAACCACTAGAGAGTATTTTGCTTTTATGTAAAGTATTATCTAAAGAATTTATGTATTCATGTACCTCAATAGATCCATGTGTATGCATATATCTGATACACACCTATGAGCAAAATTTGGTACTTATTTTTGACTTTCATTATCTTGCTTAGGTAGTTAGCCAACAAATCCTGTTTTTAATCACCAGAACACCACCTGAGTTGATAATCTATTCTCTCCTCTTGTCCCTGCTCTTTATCTGGACAGATCACTTTTACATGAATAATGGTAATGTGTTTCCTGTCTTCCTGCCTTTGAGAAAACCTCTTGGAAACCACATACTCCTGAAATAGTCCCTCTCCAAAGCAAACCATAAGAGACTCTTAACTATAGAGAACAAAAAGGGTTGCAGGAGGCTGAGGTGCGTGGGGGATGGGCTAAATGGGTGATGGGTACTAAGGAGTGCACTTGTTTTGAGCACTAGGTGTTGTATCTAAGTGATGAATCAATAAATTCTACTCCTGAAACCAATATTACACTATATGTTAACTAGAATTTAGAGAAAAACTTCAAAAATAAATTAAAAAATGAAAGTCTCTTCTCCACCAAACCTTTTTCCTTCCATTTTTACAGATTATATATTAAATTTTTCATATGACTGAAAATTTATCAGTTAAATAATTCACTTTATTAACCTTAACCAGCTCACTAACCCTATCTCCTGTCTATGAGAAATTACAAACCTTTGTGATTGTCATCTAAGAGAGTACACATATTTCCTTTTTTTTTTTTTAAGGATTATGTATCTTCATATTATCCTTTTTCTTTTCTATTCTTTAGAATGTAATTAACCAAGGGGCACCTAGGGGGCTCAGCCATTAAGCAGCTGCCTTCATCTCAGGTCATGATCCCAGGGTCCTGGGATTGAGCCCCGCGTCTGGCTCCCTCCTCAGTGGGAAGCCTACTTCTCCATCTCCATCTCCCCCTGCTTGTGTTCCCACTCTTGCTGTCTCTCTCTTTGCTAAATAAATAAATAAATAGTCTTTAAAAAAAAACCAGAATGTAATTATCCAAAATCAAATATTAAAATACTCATCAAAAGGACTGGTTAAATGACTAATCTTTCCCCCTTGTAAGAGACTACTGGGCACCTGTTAAAAAGAATGAGGAAAACCTATATATAGTAAATACAGATGCTACATATATGGTTAAATTAAAAATGCAGGGTCTATAGTAGCAATGTCCACAATAGCCAGACTGTGGAAAGAGCAGAAATGCCCTTCAACAGACCAATGGATATATAAGATGGGGCACAGATTGCATGTATCACTACACCAAATAATAAATCATGGAACACTACACCAAAACTAATGATGTACTGTATGGTAACTAACACAATAAAAAAAAAAAAAATGCAAGGTATAAAATGAGGGTGTATAGCATCTTCTCATTTCATTAAAAAATAGAAAGTAATTATCTGTGACTACGTAGATGTACACATGCAGAGAGTTAAAAAAAACTGGAGGGTCATAATAGTTATCTCTAAGGAGAGCCATTATGGGAGAAAGTCCCTTTCTATTTTGTATCTTTCTTTTATGCTTCAGTTTTCCAAATACCTAAATACACTTTTTTAAAAAATGTAGGTACTCTCATTCCATCCTCACAATGGCATCGTTTCTTCGGGGATATAAGTCAGGGTTTTGATTTTGTTTTTACTTTGTTTTGTCTGGAAATTTTATCTAAGGAATTCTGGGATTTTTTTTTTAAGATTTTATGTATTTGACAGAGAGATCACAAGTAGGCAGAAAGGCAAGCAGAGAGAGAGAGGAGGAAGCAGGCTCCCCGCAGGGCAGAGAGCCCGATGCGGGGCTCTATCCCAGTACCCTGGGACCATGACCTGAGCTGAAGGCAGAGTCTCAACCCACTGAACCAGGTGCCCCTAAAACATTATTTTTTTATAAGATTTTATTTGGGGCACCTGGCTGGCTCAGTGGGTTAAAGCCTCTGCCTTCAGCTTAGGTCATGGTCCCAGGGTACTGGGATGGAGTCCTGCATCGCGCTCTCTGCTCGGCAGGGAGCCTGCTTCCCTTCCTCTCTCTCTGCCTACTTGTGATCTCTGTCAAATAAATAAATAAAATCTTAAAAAAAAATTTTAAACATATACCATTTGGTTTATCAGTGCCACTGCTAGGAATTTATATTTCAGATACACTAAATAAACATGCGTATGAGGAAATCTACGTATGAGAATATTCACCATAGCACTATGTACATTATCAAAAAACTTGGAAAGAACCTAAGTACCAACAACACGGGACTAATCAAAAAAATTAAGGCACATCCATCCAGCGAAATATATGAACAGCCATTGAAACAAATAGGGTATATATACTATTATAGAAAGATCACCAAGATATATTTAAGAGAAATGAAGACAGGGTGCAGAACAGTGTTTATAAGAGGATTCTATTTGTGTTAATATATTTTTATTTTTTTATTTAAATTCAATTAGCCAACATACAGTATATCATTACTTTCAGATGTAGTGTTCAATAATTCATCAGTTGCATATAACACCCAAGCCTCATCAAATCACATGCCCTCCTTAATACACATCACCCAATTACCCCATCCTCCCACCTCCCCACCAGCAGCCCCCCGTTTGTTCCCTATAGTTAAGTGTCTCTCATGGTTCTTCTCCCTCTCTGATGACTTCCCATTCAGTTTTCCCTCCCTTCACTTATGGTTCTCTGCACTGTTTCTTATATTCCATATATGAGTGAAACTGTGTGATAACTGACTTTCTCTGATTGACTTATTTCCCTCAGCATAATACCCTCCAGTTCCACCCACATTGATAAATGATAAGTATTAGTATTAATTCTTATAAATAAAAATACTAGTGTATTTTTAATGCAAAGAGTTTTTTTTTTTTTTTTAGCAACAGATGTAAGAAATAACTAAATAGTAGTCACTTTTAAATATGAGACTAGGTAGAAGAGGAAAGGAAACTGGGGAACGGGGCAGAGGGAGGGGAGGGCTGCCATGCACTTAAGAGTGGGATTTAAAAAAGAATTCCTTTTATTCTGACAGATATTATCGACTAATAGTCTCTCAGTCTCCAACTTATAAACTCCACTCCAAACAAGCTATTCCCTCCCTATCTTTACCTTCTACATGGAGCATCCTGTGCTGATATAGTTTATTAAATTTTTTCTCATGGCTTGCAACAGTAAAAAAGGATTTTCTTCCTTGCTCCCTTTCCCTTTTTACCCTTTTTTTTTTTTTTTTTTTTTTTTTTACCGTAAATCAGCCTTCTCAGCTTCAACCTGAAGAATAGCCATTGTTTTTTCATAATTCTTTTCAGGACTATCAAAGAAAGTTCGGGCAATCCATCTTGATATAGGATGCTACAAGAGAAAATTTGTTTATTTTTATGAACAGTACTTTGCTCTTCCAGTTTCCTATTCTTTAAAATGGCCATCTCAGTTAAACCAATAATATTTACTAAATGCCAACTACTTTATATGTAGTTTAAATAATTTTAATCCATTACATGGATACTATTTTTGTCCCCATTTTATAGACAAGCAACTTGCACAATGTTATACAGTTACTAAGTGCCAGCATCTGGACTCAAACCAGGTCTGTCTAACTCTAAAACCTGTGCTTTTGCCATTATACTACATGGAGTACCTTAAGTGGCAGATTTAGGAACCAAACCCAGGGTTTGGTGATCAAAAACTGAAGCTCCTTCTCTCAGCACTCCTTCTCTCTGTATGGCCTGCCTTAAGGTGCGATAATGATACATTTCTTTTCTGAAATACAGTTCATTCAGGTAATAAAACACAATAGTATTTAATCAAGGCCATCTCACTACAATACTTATAAAGACAAGTAACAGACTTAACTTCAGGTTTTAGTAGCAGTGATAGCATAGTAAAATGACTAACAGTATAGGCTGTCGGGCCATGCCTACCTAGGTTCCAATACTGGCCCTACTTCTTGGACAGGTCATTTATCCTCTTTTAAGCCTCAGTCTCTTCATCTCTGAACTGGGAATAATAATAGCACATTTCACATGGAATAAGAGAATATTTGCAAATTACTACCATAATGCCTGCTACACAGCAGATGCTCAATAAAGAACTGCTAGCATTAGCACAGGTAACATCTTTCCTCAGGCATTGAACTGAGGATAAATGCTGACTGTTACTCTGCTAGGATAAGAACACACTACAGAGTCATTCTTTAAAAAAAAAAAAAAACCACCATGAAGATTAAAGTAATAAAACACAGAAAATTACCAAAAGAAGTTGCTTGTAAAAAGTTAGGACAAAATGTATCATCTACTTGTTATCGAAAAGAATAAAAAACAGTATTGTAATTGCTAAATTAAGACATTAATCAGTGCACTGACAAGACACCCAACAGAAAGTAACTTTCAATGGCCCATACCCACCTTGAAATATTCCCAGTGTTCTGGGATGTAGCCTTCTGGAATCTCTGCTAACTCAGCTTCACCTAATAAGAGAAAACAGTGATGTCCAATTTTAGTATCAGGAGTTTATAATATTAATTCTTCCCCATTTAAGTAAGAAACCAACTTCTTGTGATTTTAAAGGAACTTCTGTTTGTACCAATGAAGATTAAAACACAGCTGACCCTTGAACAACATGAGTTTGAATGGCATGAGTCTACTTACACATGGGATTTTCTACTGTATAGTACTGTAAATGTATTTTCTCTTCCTTAAGATTTTCTTAGTAACATTTGTTCTCTAGCTTACTTTACTTTTTCATTTAATTTTATTTATCTGAGAGATAGAGCATATGCATAGGTGGGGAGGAGCAGAGAAAGAGGGAGAAGGAGAGAAGCAGACTCTCTGCTGGGGAGTGGCCGAACCTGATGTGGGGCTGGATCTTACAACCATGAAATCATGACTTGATTGAAACCAAGAGGTGGACACTTAACCAATTGAGCCACCTAGGTGCCCCTCTCTAGCTTACTTTATTAATAAGAATACACTATATAATTAAAAAAACAAAGTATGTGTTAATCCACTCTTTATGTTATTGATAAGGCTTCTGGTCAACAATAGGCTATTAGTAAAATTTTACGGGGAGTCAAAAATTACATGCAATTTTTGACTGAGCAGGGGGTTGACACCCCAACACTATTCAAGGATCAAGGAGCAACTGTATTTTAGTCACTTTAATGTGGCTGAAAATCATTTAATTCATTAGATATTTTTAGATGTCTTCTATGTGTAAGGCATTGCCTATAGACGTTATGTAAGAGTTTCAAACTTTGTTTTTATATAGTATAACAAAATATAATAAAGAACACATTCCTTCTGGTTTTTCCTATCACTGCCAGACAAAGCATTTTAGAATTCAAGATGTTAGAAGTACTTTGGGCAGAATTTCCCATGGAATCCTAATGTTAGCTGTCTTTCATAGTTTCATTCTTTATTATTTAGAAGATTATAATTTTATGTGTTCCAAGAAGAATAAAAAAAATTCTTCCATCACTCAGCCTCTCTTCCACCTCTCTTTCTATTTTCCTTATTCAGATTTGTCAAAGCTGGTTTGGAGAAATAATGAGGAGGAGGTTAACAAGGCTTTCTGAAGCCTTTTATAGCCTCTACAGAGTTGATGACCTTAAAGGTTTTTGGAGGGAAAAAAAAAATGTTAAAAAAACATTGTATAGTATTGCAGATTGTTATATGGTTACTGTAAAATAAAATCTCATGCCTATGTTAATATTTAAATAATTTTTCTCAGGGCACTTGGGTGGCTCTGCCTTTGTTTGGCTCAGGTCATGATGCCAGGGTCCTGGGGATCAAGTCCTGCATCAGGCTCCTTGTTCAGCAGTGTCTGCCACTACCCCGTTTGTGTTCCCTCTCTCTGTCAAATAAATAAATAAAATCATAAAAAAAAAGAAAAAAAAAGATTAAAAAACAAATAACTTTCTTTATAATATCCATAACTTCTGTTATTAATGTACAGAGGTCTTAAAATTTTACCAATTCAGTTAGAGAGGTACTTACCAATGAATATATTCACCAGAGTTATACCAATGGCTACTGGAATCCCAGTCAACAAAATGTAGAATTTCTGTTGAGATTAAAAAATGGTTTTCAAATAACCATTTCCTAACTCTCTTTCCCCACTCTCAAACTATCATTTTTTAATTCCTTACACTGTCTTCCTTACAGTTTATTTTACAAAATAAACTGGCCAAATTGGAAATGTGGTACCAAATTACTTCTGAGATTTTCTTTTACTCTAACTTCTAGATGCCTATGTTTGGCACTAAAAATGAAAAAAAAAGGAAGGATGAATTAATTATATAAGACCATATCTATTTAAGTGGTTTTTCATTTTTTGGTTGACACAATGTAATAATAGTTGAGAAGTTTTTGTAGTAAGATGAAAATGGTAAAAACATCTGAGTGATTTCAACCACTGTAAAGTTTGAGTTGGTGATGACAAGAAATGTGGGAGCTCAGCCATGAGGATGAAGAGGGACATTGAGCACAAAGGGCAAGCAAGAGATCTAGAGGGCAGCCACTGCTCAAACGATCACAGCTGAAGGAAGCGTGACAAGAGTCCAGACACTCTTCCATCTTCCAAGACTCTCCTTTTCCTTATAGAACCTTGAAATATAAATATACAGCCAGTAGCCCACTTGATCCTCTGAAATCAATGTTCCTGAACAATACAGAATAAAAAATTATAACCCAAAATAATGGAGTTACTTAAAGAAGTTTTTCAGTGAGTTCCCTGGTAATTTAAAGAATATTTAAGTAATACAGATAACTATCCCCAAGCAAATACATTTTCAAAGTCCTATAATTTATAGATTTTGGGGTGTGTGTGTGTGTGTGTACATGTGCAAGGGACCACAGATTATATTTCAAAACCCTACAATCTTAAGAATAAGGGAATGGCTCAAATTTTACCTCTAATGCATATGAGTCCTTTCTATGAAGAAGTAAAGCTTCACTAATTTAAAAAGAAATTCAGGAACAAATCAGACATTACTACAAAATCTCAGTATCAATTGAGAAAAGAAATATGAATTTACAAAATAACATCTTTTTAAAACAAAAGATGTTCTCTAAATAGACAAAAAAAAACCCCAAAACCCCACATTCCTATTTGTATGTAAAGAGTTTAGTTCAGCAAAATTTTTAACTCACCATTAAACTCAAAAAACGCTTGTCATAGAATGCAGATGGTTTGATGATAAATAGTCTTTTCCCATGGTCTCCACTATGTCGCACAGGAGCTGGAAATATTAAACTACCCTGTTATATGCAAGGCTCAAGTTATACTGTTATATTCTGAGATCAAAGCAGGTTATAAGAAAATATACACGCATAAATGTTTAATGTGTATTAAGATAAAAATACATATTTTTATTTGAGTACTAAAGGCAGAGTAGCTATCTTTAAACAGAGACTGGTGTACTGTTGTAAACTATAGTTCTCTCCATTTTTCAACATTAAAGAAATATCTAAATCATTGTTTGAATTTGTTTCCATTGCAGGCAAGAAGGTCAGATACTCTTGGCAGACTACTTATCTTTGTTTACCTCTACAATAAATATTTGCTACAGTTATTAAGTAAATAAACTTAATTTACATTGTGTCATTTCACATGATGAGACAGTATACATTAGGAGCTCACAGCAAACTAGATAGAAAGACATCTATTCAACATATCTCCAGCAGGAATTTGAACTTGTTCAAAAGTAAACACTCTAACGTATCTCGATAAAATCACTCGGATTGTGAGTATCATCCTCTTCATATTCTCACTCAGATGATATGTAATCAATTCTCACTGGAGAGAAACTGAGACAGAATTTCACTCCTGATCTTTTTTCTACATGATTTCCCTTTCCTGGATGTCTGGAAGGACCACTGCAAACACTGTAAGCCCTTTCTCCTGAAAGCAAGAAAGGATCTTACTGTTACTGGAAAGTGAAGTTACTGTTTCTGCTGAGTGTGACTGTATTCAAGGAAATTTCACGTGAAAGTCATTGTGGGAAAAAACTACTTTCCATTAAAGGAATTTCAGTCATCACAGAGCTCATAAAGATTTGTATCCTTTGTTCAAGCTTAAATGTCTGGAATGCCCTCCCCTCTCCTGAAATGTATTCTTTAGGCCCAGATGACATTTTATCCTCCAAGAAACCAGCCCTCTTTCCAAGCATGTGAGATCTCCACCTTTCAACTGCTGTATATTCTAGTGATATTCATACTTGCTTTCACTGTTCCCACTGAAACATAAACGTCCCATTGAAATATAAATGTCTTGAAGTTAAGAATACAGGAACTGTATTCTTAATTTTGGCATCACCTACAGCAGCTTGTAATGAATTTAGGAGCTTAATTCATAGAAGAATTAGAAGCTGGCATGAATTTACTGGGTACAATTCATACTATTAAGGCTTCTAAAATAACAAGAGCATGTGACAAAGTAATTATGTATATCAGAAAACAATTTGAAAGATACAATGGAATTCTCTATGGACTACGTGGGGGGAAAAGGGCTGGATAACAGTATAAACCACCCATTAATTAAATAAATATCTAAGTGCCTACTATGTAGAGGTCCTATGCTAGGCCTACAGTCTCAAAGGGATATAGATCCCGCTGGGAGAAACAAATAAACATAATTAGACATCTGTAAGGACAAAACAGAGAAGAAACAGGATGCAATGTCAGAGAAAAACAGGCCCAGGAGTTCCTATTTACACAGGATGGTGAGGATGGGGGAGTATGAAGAAGGTGCATATTAAGCTGAGCGAAATAGCAATTTAGGTGAATTTGTAAGGTGTAATTGATTGATTGATTACACCCAAGTGCTGCTTACTTAATTCAGTAACCTGCCAAAAGGCTCTCTCCACAGCCCTGAGAGGTCAAGACGTCTATACAAGGCCTGGATGAGGTGAAAATGACATTCCTGATGACACAAAGCTACTACTACCAGAGTGACTTCTACACTGATGATGAAGTGGGATCCCAAAAGTCTTCATACTCATTTTGTAAAATTTTATTAACATATAATGTATTATTTGCTTCCACAGTACAGGTCTGTGAATCATCAGTCTTACACAATTCACAACCCTCACCATAGCACATACCGTCCCCAATTTCCATAACCTAGCCACCCTATCCCTCCCACCCCCCACTCCCTGCAATCCTCAGTTTATTTCCTGAGATTACGAGTGTCTTATGATGTCTCCCTCCCCAACCCCATGTTGCTTCTTCATACACATTTACAAAAGGCTGATTCTAAAAGGATTAAATAGAGTAAGTGGAGTACCTGACTGCATCCTCTGAAAGTTGCTCACATGTTTAAGAATCATTGGTGTGGTGTGGTTACCAAGAATGCCAAAGACAGTTCAACCTTAATCTTATGTTCTA
The DNA here is from genome assembly GCF_022355385.1 of Mustela nigripes. Lineage (NCBI taxonomy): Eukaryota > Metazoa > Chordata > Mammalia > Carnivora > Mustelidae > Mustela > Mustela nigripes. The sequence continues at coordinate 117,029,405 of NC_081558.1, forward strand.
GAAGCATAGGGTCAAAATAGGAGGAGCACCCACCCCCATCTCCTAACCACACCTGCAGAAGTGTATCCATCCCAGAGCACACTGTTCTAGAGAACAATCTGGAGGACACTCCAATTTTAGCAACCAGGATGGCAAACAACCTGGAAACTGATACAGTGAACCTTAAAGAACTGAAACTGATTGGCCTATAAAAAAGAAGTCTGGGTAGAAACCAGATAAATGTCTTTAAATAGCGAAAGGGAAAAAAAAAAAAGCTAAAGGACTGTCCCATGACAAAGGGCTTATACTAGTCTATGTTGGCCTGAAAGGAAGAACTAGGATCAATGTGTGAAAGAAAAATTTTCAGCTTAATACAAGGAACAAATTTCTAACAATTTTACTGGTTCAAAATAAAATTGGACTATATCTCCAGTTCCCCTTTATGGAGTTATTCAATATCAACAATGGGAGGTAACAAGGATACTCTGGGGGTTGGCCTAGAGGATTTCTAAGGTCCTTTTCCTCAAAGAATCTGAACATATGGCCTATCTTAGAACAAAAGGGCATACCATTGGACTTTATTAGTCTGAATGATTCCCTTCCAACTCCGAGAACTCTTTTTTTGGACTTAACATTTTTGGACTTACTTTCCTCTTTTCCGAAAGGTTTTCCCCCAGGCTCTTTGAATAGTTACCTCCATACCTCATGCTTCAGGGTCAAGATCAAATGTAACCTCCTCGAAGAGGTCTTCTCTGGCTACCCTATTTAAAGCTGGCCTCCCACTTACCCTCCTTAACATCATTTGGTTAGTTCCCTTAGAACAATACACACTAGGCCTGATTTTTTTTTTAAGCCTGATTATTTTGCTTTAGTCCAACAGGTGAAGGTATATTCAGTACTTTATCTACAGTACCTTTAGTGTCTGCCACATGGAAGGTGCCCCATAAATATTGTTCAATTTACATTTCTTAAGTAAACTAAATGTTAGTTAGGATCCTTCCTTGCCTTCTGAAAGTAAATCTACTCAGAAGAGATAGTGTCCTCCCAATTTTCCTTTTCAATCAGGCAGACAGGCAGACAGAAAGACAAACACACACAAACACACATACTCCACAGAAAGTGAGATGGATGACACTCTGCACGTTTTAAGGACAACTGATTATGAAAAACACTATTCATAGATATGGAAAATGTAACAAAAAACTATGGGAGAATGCTTGGTCTGATTGCATTCTAGCAATATTAATGCAGTTAGGAAAGTGAATTGCTTGCTTTTTTTACATATAATACCCTAATGTTAAACAATAATTATTTTTGTCATTAAATGTGGTAAATAACTATTATTACTATTAGCTGTTCTAAAGTATACTTCATAGCACTAAACTCTTTTCAAATATTCTAAACCTTCATGATTTGTTATTGATATAGTAAGGCCATCTGCTTACAATCTAAAAATATTAGGGTGAACATTGCTTACAACCAGGTGACTGCCAGGATTTCTGGAACTCAATTCTCCTTCCACCAAAATACACACCTTCTACCATTCTCTAAAGCCTGAAATTTCTCAACTAGGTTTTCCTTTAGCTTTATGAAACTAATTTAGCTTTATGAAACTAATTTTTTTTTTTAAGATTTTATTTATTTGACAGACGGAGATCACAAGTAGGCAGAGAAGCAGGTCGAGAGAGAGAAGGAAGCAGGCTCCATGCTAAGCAGAGAGCCCGACACAGGGCTCGATCCCAGGACCCTGGGATCATGACCTGAGCCGAAGGCAGAGGCTTTAACCACTGAGCCACCCAGGCGCCCCTCAATAACTAATTTTTTTTAATGCAAATAACCTCAGGAAAGTTATGTTTTTGACAACTGTGGTATTTGTAAGGAACAAATAAGATAAGGTAGATTTTGTGTCTTCATGACAATAATAGAAAACTGGCCATTTTCTTTTTCTCATTCTCAGACTATTCCCAGTTAATGACTCCAACTCAATTACCCAGGATAAAAATCTCACTCATCTTCCTTGCACCTACTCCACGTTCATCAGCTGACAAGGCCTCTTGATTCTAAGATTCAAATTTTGTATTTCTTTCCATGCCGTCTTCACCTCACTCACTGGCTAAAGTAATCAACACCCCCTTAGAAGTCAACCAATATTCAGAAGCATCTTCCCAAAACACTACTGATGTTGCTCTCCCGCTAAAACATTCTCTCTCTGCAGCCTACAAAAGAGTTCAGATACTTTGGTTTCATATTCAGTCCTTCCACTCCTCCAATTTAACCCCAACTTTCCGTTCTTAAGCCTTTTCTCTCAACACTTACCTATCCCGAGAGTCCCACATTCAGATCTATCAGAAAATACATCCTTGGGGCACCTGGGTGGCTCGTGGTTTGGGCCTCTGCCTTCAGCCCAGGTCATGATCTCGATGTCTTGGGACTGAGCCCCACATTGGGCTCTCTGATTAGCGGGGAGCCTGCTTCCCCCTCTCTCTGCCTGCCTCTCTGCTTACTTGTGATTTCTCTCTCTGTGTGTGTCTCTCTCTCTGTGTCAAACAAATAAATAAAATCTTTAAAAAAAAAAAAAGAAAGAAAGAAAGAAAAGAAAATACATCCTCTACTTTTCTGCCAATTGCAATTTTAAAACTATCCAGAATCTAGTTAAAATGTCTCACCTTCTATGTCTGAATTAACTCCATACTCTTTTGTTTATCTAATCATTTAAATACTCTCCTCAGTTTTTTTAAACCATAATATGCACACATCAGTCTTCAAGTTAAAGCTCCTGCAGCTGAGGGAAGAACTTAAGCTTATTTCTCGAATCCTTTGATATAAGACAATAAATAATTTAATAAAATAGAATACTTGCATCTACTTACCTCCTGATTAAGGTTTTCAATGACAGTGAATGAAGATAACGGGACAGTACCAGATGTTTAAGAAAGGGGTAGCCACAGAGCTCTGTAGAAGGCTAATGCTTCTAAATCCAGGTGCTGTAGATTTTCCCACTCTCTCTCACAACTTTCTTATGAGGTAGGTTAAAACTCACCCTCTTTTTTTTTTTTTTTTAAAGCAGTTCTTATGGTAAAATAAGTACCTTTCAAAATGACACTCTAAAAAGACGCAAACTTTTGCAGAAACGTATAAATTCTTGTCAGTTATAAATTCTTTTTTTTTTTTTAAAGATTTTTATTTATTTATATGACAGAGAGAGAGATCACAAGTAGGCAGAGAGGCAGGCAGAGAGAGAGAGGAGAAAGCAGGCTCCCCGCTGAGCAGAGAGCCTGATGCGGGGCTCGATCCCAGGACCCTGAGATCATGACCTGAGCCGAAGGCAGAGGCTTAACCCACTGAGCCACCCAGGCGCCCCTCAGTTATAAATTCTTGTCAGTAGGAAAGAGTTTAGATTTATTTTATTTCTCTTGTCAACAGAATATAAGCATAGGTGTAATAAACATCCTCTTTTTTTTAAAGATGAAGAAACATAGGCTCCAAGTAATTGCCTTCCACTTGGCTTCCAAGATATGATGACCCAAAGCCACATAGCTACTAAACTCTGAAGGCAGGATTTGAACATAGGCAGTCTAGCTCCAGGCAAAACAAATCAAGGCAAGGTTCTCTTCACTGCTGGATCTTACAGTCTCATAGGAGCAGACACAAGCAGTAATAAATTAAAACCTTTTATTCCATGGTGAGAGATGAGACTACCTGCAAAATACCTTGGAAAGCAGGTAGAAGACTGAAACACAGTAACTCTAGCATAGCTATTAGATCCTTTCCTGCTCCCAGGTGTAGATTATAGATCCTTCCAGAATTCCATGAATGGGGAATAATGTATAAAGAGGATTTGGGAATGAGATTTGACCTGAGTTTATCTCCAGCAAGGCATGATTAAATACTATCCCCAGCAAGTATATGAAGAGGATTATTTGTAATCAGAAATGGCTTACAAACAGAATTTATCAAAAAATGTTTGCACGTGTAGTTTTTTAACAGGTTCAAATTTCTGCTGGAAATTTGTTCAATACCACTGGTTCTTCCCATCATTTTTGCAACAAGTCTCTGTATAATGCTTCATCATGTGAAGTGACATAACTCAAATTAAACTGGGAGAAGAAAAAGGGTAAACAGATATTTTGAGGGTGGAGACCTTTTTGGCTTCACTTCCTCTCTACCTGCTTGTATTGCATAGAGCAGATAGCTTATGGTATATTTTTTACCAAGAGCATTAAATGAATTAATACATTTAAAATCTTGGGATGGCACATGGCACATAGGTGTTCGATAAATGTTAGCTACTGTTACTATTATTAAATTTGATGCAGTACTGCATTATTTTTCTAATAATGAAGTCACAGTTCCTTTATTAGTAAAATGGGGATAATAACATTGTACGTACTTTGCAGAGTCTTTGAAAGAATTAGATTGAATACAAGGCATTGAGGCTTTGCTATTACGATTATTCATTCTCCTATACGTCAATACAGTCTCCAAGAAGCTCCAACTAGCCTTACCATGCCCTTCTTGGACCTAGCGACTTTCCTGCATGAGCCCCTTCCTTTCTAAGAAGTTATTAAAACTTATCATTTTATGACTCTGTTGCTATCAAACGAATACAATCCAGGCCGGATTCATTACCACATATCATTAACATTAACCCTAAAAACATGGGTCCCCCCCGCCTTTGGTTTTGAAAGAAATATAAATTAAAACATTCTCATGGATCCTAAAAATATCGTGAAGGCACTGTGCCTACTTAAATGAGTGAGCCCTGAGCCTCTCCACCTACGTTATCTATTACTTAGCATCGGTGGGCTTCTGGGCAACGTGACTTCCAATTTTGTGGGACTAGTACGTGGTGTGGGTGGAACATACAAAGAATCTGGTGCCTGAGAAACAGAGGACTCAGCAATATGTCCTTTTAACCCCTACTTCATCCGCAAATTAGCACCAAGTGGAATGCCAGAGAGGCAAAGTGCTTCACAAATGCTAATTAACAACTGAAACGCGAACGCTCTCATTACTTCAGAAAAACCCTTGTCTTCTCACAAAGACCACGCTCCGTCTCTTCTCTCAAGCCCCAGGCCCTCAATTTCTCCCAGATCTCACCAAGGTCACCAGGGAAGACTTCTCCATCTCTCACCCCACATCCCCTGAGCGCGCTTTCTCCCAAAGCTAGCACCCACCGACAGTCTTCGGAAAGCCACGGGTGAGGAAGCCCCCGAATCCGAGCCGAGTACCAAGCCGGCGGCCGGAGAGAGCAGCCACTGCAGTGACCGAAACCCGCTGCAATAAGCTCATGGCCGCCATGGCTACTACGGGCAGTTGACAAACTGGGGGAAGTAACGGGAGCCGAAAGAGCCAATTTACGAACCAGGACGAAGGCGGAAGGTGACCATGTTGAGTGAGGGCAGAGCCTCTTTCTGTTTTCTCCATCCGGTCGGCGTAAAACGCCGGAAGTGACGTCATGGGAGGAAAAAGGGATGTGCTTCCGTCTGTGGAAATATGGCTGTGGCCAGTTTCGGCCTTCTTTGCCGAAACGTCTTAACCAGCCTGAAGGCTTCCAGGTCACTTATAAGTCCTCAGGCTCTAGCTAGCACAGGGTAAGTGATGTGAGGAGTAGGCTTGTTCTCCTCTCCGGTTTTAGATCTTGTTTGGCCGCCGACATGTTGAAAACCACTGAGAGGTCGTGCGGATGGATGAGACCGAAAACACTAGCGTGAGGAGGGAATGACCTTAGAAAAGTCGCCCACCTCCGACATTTCCGTTCCTTTCTCAAACATTTTGTTGTCATTTACTGAGAACCACGCAGTCCATGGAGTCTGTGGATACCCAGTATTTGTTGAATTGAACCTAAAGGTGCAGACGCATCCCGTTTGGCTGGGTGAGTTGGACTGAAGAGTTTTTGGTTATGGAACGGAACCAGGTTTGGATGGATGAAAAAGAAGGGGGCCTTTGTAATTCCAGAGTCTATCACAAAGAGACTGTTTAATAATGTTCAGTGGATAAATGAAATTCAAATGAACGGAAAGTAGCCCTGCAGGTGTGAAAAAGGAACATCCTACATATGTTCATTATTTCTGGAAAGAGTTTGTTTTTTAGACAGACGAACTAGAGTTTATGGTGTATGGTTTCTTCATTTATTTTGGCTTTTATGTGTAATGAGTTGAATTTTATACATAGTTGGGTATATCGGATTTTTAAAAATTATTATTTTATTTATTTATTTTAAGTAGGCTCCAGACTCCTCTGGTGATGGAGCCCATCGCCCGGCTTGAGAGGAAGTAATGTACGTGCCCTTGAATCCAGCACAATAATGAGCGTCTGTTATGTTCTACAATATTATTGCTTACGCTTTCCTTAGAGATAATACTTTTTTTCATTTTGTAGAGACTCAAAGGTTGTAACTTGATAAAGGTAACAAACTTTGATCAGTTGTCTGTTCCTCATCCTTTTTAAGATTTTTATTAATGAATACCTGTTCATTTGCGGACAACTTTGGAAAATAAGACAAGGTGTTTTGCCACTCATACATAAAGATTTCCTTCCATTCTTTTTAATTTTGCATATATACACATACAATGTATATATACAACATACACATGTAATTTTAGAATAAAGCCAGAATTGTATTTACATATATGCAGTTTTGTGCTTTATTCTTGTTTCCTCAACTTTTTATTTTTAAAAATTTCAAACCGCCAGAGAAGTTGTAAGAATAGACAAAAAATAACCATATGCTCTTCATCTTCATTAAGCAATCCTTAGCAATTTTGTCACATTTTCTATGTCTCTGTATCTCCATGCCTTTATATTTTTTTTTTCTGAGCTATTTGAGGCATGTCAGAATTGCAAACATCATGACACTTCAGCATATATCTCCTAAGAACAAGAGCACTATCTTAACTACAGTGATCACGCTGTAGTTAATGTAATGTAATGTAATATCAATATACTACAATTACTGTTCTTTTATCTAGCATACAGTCCAAATTGAAATGTCATCAATATCTTGCTAATTTCTTTTTCTTTCTTAATTTTTTATTCAGGGTCCAATCAACAATCACAGATGGCATTAGTTGTTATGTCTCCTTCATTATCTTTAATCCAGAACATTTTTTATAAAATCAGCCTTTTTAGATTATCCCTCCATTTGAATTTGTCTGATTGCATCCTTGTGTTTAGATACAGGTTAACTTTTTTGGGAAGGAATACAACACTTGTGATGTAATTTGCTATTGTGTTTTCAGTGATTTCACCTGGTTATTAAATATTCTTTAAAAATATGATTTTTAGGGACATCTGGGTGCCTCAGTCAGTTAGGTGTCTGCCATCAGCTCAGGTCACGATCCCAGGGTTCTGGGATTGATTCCGTTGGGCTCCTTGCTCAGTGGGGAGCCTGCGTCTCCCTCTGCCTATCGTTTCTTTTGCATGTGCTGTGAGTGTGTGTGTGTCTCTGACAAATAAATCTTTTAAAAAAAAAAAGCCATGATTTTTAAATTACTGCACAATAATGTCATAGAAATGAACAGTAATTAAGGCACCTAGGTGGCTCAGTCTGTTGAGTGTCCAACTCTTGATTTCTGCTCAGGTCATGATCTTAGGGTTGTGGAATTGAGCTGCCTCTCCCCACCCACAGGCTCCACACTCAGTATGGAGTCATCTTGAGATTCTCTCTCTGCCTCTCGTCCTGCACAAGTACCTATGTGCATGCACACACTCTCTCTCTTAAATAAATTAAAAAAAAAAAAACCCAAACGCACAATTAATTTTTTAACCATTTCCTGGTTGCATACCTACATTATTATCTACTTTTGGATATCACATATAATGCTTTAATAGACATTTTTACTTATCAGTTTCCAGCTATAGTATTTTTAGTTGAAATTTCTAGATGAGGAATTATTGGATTGAAGGGGGAAGCATGGAAGCTTGTGATATATGTTGTAAAATTAACCCTCACAATGTCTTTTTCTGCTCATAGAACCACTATCAGTGTATGAAAGGCCTAAAAATATTACTTTGAAATATAATTATATCAGTGGGGGGGCTGACTTTCTTAGTCTTTAGAGCATGAGTTTAAGCCCCATGTTGGAGCCTACTTAAAAAATTAAAAAATAGGGGGCACCAGGGTGGCTCAGTTGTTAAGCATCTGCCTTTGGCTCAGGTTGTGATCCCAGGGTCCTGTGATTGAGCCCCGCATCGGGCTTCTGCTTGGTGGGAAGTCTGCTTCTCCCTCTCCCACTCTCCCTGCTTGTGCTCCCTCTCTTGCTGTCTCTCCGTCCAATGAATAAATAAAATCCTTAAAAAAAATAAAAATAGGGGCGCCTGGGTTGCTCAGTGGGTTAAGCCTCTGCCTTCGGCTCAGGTCATGATCTCAGGATCCTGGGATCAAGCCCTGCATCCGGCTCTCTGCTCAGCCGGGAGCCTGCTTCCCCTCCTCTCCCCTCTCTCTCCTCCTGCCTCTCTGCCTATTTGGGATCTCTCTCTCTCTGTCAAATAAATAAATAAAGTCTTAAAAAAAATATATAGTTTTATCAGTATATTACCTCCAAATCATGTGAATATATTAACCTGTGAAATTAAAGGGTAGTAACATCTGTAATGCAGTGTTAAAAATAATTTCTAAAACATTTTATGTTTGTTTCTTGTGCAGAAATTCTGATTTTCTTAACATTACAGATGAGGAAATGATTCCAGTTATTGCTTATAAAATCCAAATGTTGTAAAACATTAATCACTTGTTTATCTATGTTCAGTTGCAGGTTTTCTCTTAGTCTTTTGTCTAAGAACATACCAAATATCACATCTTTTCACCAGTGTAGATTACTTCATACCACATTGTCAAGGAAAGGACTGGAAGAATTTTTTGATGACCCAAAGAATTGGGGGGAAGAAAAAGTAAAATCTGGTAAGATATTTGGGTTGATCAATGTTAAATGTATTTATTGAACCCTTTATCATTTGGGGATTATTTATGCACCTTGGAAATCATTTAGGTATTTCGTTTTTTTCTTTCCTTTGGCTCAAATTATGATCTCAGGGTCAAGAGAGTGAGCCCCATGTCGAGGCTTCCTGCTCTTCAGGAATGTCTTTAGATTCTCTTCTCCCTCTGCCCGTCCCTTCACTTGCATGCACACATGTGTTCTCTCTCTAAACAAATAAAAAAAATACTTTAAAAAGAAAAAAGAAATTGTTAATTGAAGTGAGATTAAGGTTTGTTTTAGATTTCATTTTTTAGAGATAATTGAATATTAATTTATGATGATATAAGATATTTTGGCATTAAGTTTTGGAAATATATTCTTTATTAATACAACATTTTTTGTATGTTTTTGCCAGTCACATTACTAATATTTTCATGTGTTACCTAATTTAATGCAAATTTAATCCTAGTTATGTTTTATACTATAATGTGATAAAACTATTGTATTTTATAGATAAGCAAATAGGTTTAGAGAGTTTAAGTAATTTGCCACAGGGCACATAGCTAGAATATTTTCATGTTGTGAATTTCATAATTTTAATAGGAGCTTCATGGACCTGTCAGCAGTTAAGGAATAAAAGTAATGAAGATTTACATAAACTTTGGTAAGTATACTGAGTACATTAATATGTAGGTGTTCAGGGAGTGCTGGAGTGGCTCAGTAGAGCATGTAACTCTTGATCTTGGGGTTGTAAGTTCAAGCCCAACATTGGGTATAGAGATTACTTAAAAATAAAATCTTAGGAAATACATATGTGTAAGTGTTTGAAGCAGTTAAAGTATAACAGTGAGGTATAAACATTATATATATTTGATGTAAGAAATATAGTAATGTAATTTGTCTTATAATACTATGGGTGATGTATAAAATCATAGATTTTATAAATATGACATGTTAAGTTACGTTAAGACAAATGTAATAGTGTTCTCAAGTATTTGGGGATTTAGAAATTTTACTGTTACTGCTACTAATCATACTAGCCTATTTATACTAACAATTTTAGTAAACTAATGAAATAGAGTTTGTTACATTTAGGCCTTCCTCCTTTTTATTACCTTATGCATGGTCTGTAATCTTTAGCTTATTTACTCTGGGGAGTGTGTTGGAGAGTGCATTTAATTGGGAATTTAGCTAGATACTTCTGGTAGATTTTCCTGATGAATTAGAGAGGGTTGAGAGAATTTAAGATAGGGTTGCATTTTTAATGGATTATTTATTTACTTACTTACATATTTGTATTTATTTTTACTAAGGAGCAATTGACATAACATTGTATTAGTTTCAGGGGTACAACTTAGTGATTTGAGACTTGTATGTATTGTAAAATGATCCCCTTAATAAGTACAGTTCAAATATGTCACTGCACATAGTTAGAAATTTTTTTTTCCTTGTGATGAGAACTTTCAAGATCTGCTTTCCTAGGTATTTTCAAATGTACTGTACAATATTAACTAATCATTATGCTTTACATTACATCCCCTTGACTTACTCATTTTATAACTGGAAATTTGTACTTTTTCACTCCTCTCGCCCATTTTTTTTTTTTTAAAGATTTTACTTATTTATTTGACAGAGAGAAATCACAAGTAGATGGAGAGGCAGGCAGAGAGAGAGAGAGAGGGAAGCAGGCTCCCTGCTGAGCAGAGAGCCTGATGCAGGGCTTGATCCCAGGACCCCGGGATCATGACCTGAGCCGAAGGCAGCAGCTCAACCCACTGAGCCACCCAGGCGCCCATCCTCTCACCCATTTTGCTATTAACCTTAAAAATAGTTATTTTACCAGCAAAATGGGTTTATTCAGGAATAATGGAATTGAATTTAAGGACAAGCAAACTATCAGAAATTACTGCCTGTGCTCTCTTGAATTAAAACCATAGGCCAATCTAACAAAGGAATATTATTTTATGGAGAAAGTCCATTTGAGTGAAAGTCCATATAAGAAAAGTGGAGAGTTCAGGGTGATGGTTTCTCATTGGCTTAGCTGCTGACATAGTCAGTTTCTTATAAGAAACTGAGATGGCAGTGTATGTCTTTCCCTGTTGGGGTCTGTAATTGATTCTTTCCTGTTGAAGATTCTTCTGTTAGGGATCTGTAATTGACATTTTTTCCTGTAATTGACATGGCATGCTATGGCTCCCTGTTTCAGCAACCCCTTCCATCATCTCCAGTCCACTTTAGTTAAGTTTCCTTTTATTAATTCACACTTTCTGCCTTTCGGTCAAGATCTTTCCTTAAAAGCAGTGGTGTTCAAGACTCAGTTTTTCTATTTAGTGGTGTTGTCCTTCAATGCCGGGAAGGATCTTTCCTGGTTGTCATGTCCTGCCTTGGAGGGAAAGTGCCTAACAGTTGGGAACGTCAAAAGCCCACTTTTTTTTTTTTTTTTTTTTAAAGATTTTATTTATTTATTTGTCAGAGAGAGAGAGAGCAAGAGTGAGCACAGGCAGAGTGGCAGGCAGAGTCAGAGGGAGAAGCAGGCTCCCTGCGGAGCAAAGAGCCTGATGTGGGACTCGATCCCAGGACGCTGGGATCATGACCTGAGCCGAAGGCAGCTGCTTAACCAACTGAGCCACCCAGGCGTCCCCAAAAGCCCACTTTTGAGTAACAAGGAAGGTTAAGAGAGAATTCTCTGGCAGTTCCCATCTAAAGTTTATACTTCTCAAGGCCTAACTATTAAAGATCATCTCCTTATTAGGTGCATAATTTTTTAAAATTTAAACTTCAGTGTAATTAAAGTATTATATTAGTTTCAGTTGTACAATATAGTGATTGAACAATTCTATATATTACATAGTGCTTGTCACCGTAAGTGTACTCTTAATCTCCTTCACCTGTTTCACTGTCCCCCACCTCCCTTCTGGGAACCATCAGTTTGTTCTCTATAGTTAAGACTTTTTTTGTTTGTCTCTTTTTTTACTTTGTTTTGTTTCTTAAATTCCACATATGAATGAAATCGTATGGTATTTGTCTTTCTCAGACTTACTTCACACTTAGCATGATATTCTCTAGATCCATCCTCGTTGCAAATGGCAAGATTTCATTCTTTTTTATGGCTGAGTAATGTCTATTGTACATATATATATACCACATTTTCTTTATTCATCTATCAGTGGATAGTTGGGGTGCTTCCATACTTCAGCTGTTGTAAATAATGCCTCAATAAACATATAGGTGCATATATCTTTTTTGATCTGTTTCAGTATTTTTTGGTTAAATACCCAGTAGTGAAATTACTGGATCATATAGTAATTCTAGTTGTAATTTTTTGAGGAACCTTCATGCTGTTTTCCACAGTGGCTGCACCAGATTGTATCCCTACCAACATTACACAAGAGTTTCTTTTTCTCCATATCCTTGTCAGTACTTACTTCTTATGGTTTTTATTTTAGCCATTCTCAGAGGTATGAAATGATATCTCATTGTGGTTTTGATCTGCATTTCCCTGATGATAAGTGATGTTGAGCATCTTTTCATGTATCTATTGGCCATCTGTATGTGTTCTGTGGGGAAATGTCTGTTCATGTCTTCTGTCCATTTTTAAATTTGGTTATTTGTGGGTTTTCTGGTGTTGAGTTCTATAAATAATTTGTGTATTTTAGATACTAAACACTTTATCAGATATGTCATTTGCAAATATCCTCTCCCATTCTCTGTGTTATCTTTTTGTTTTTTTTTATTATTCCCTTTGCTGTGCAGAAACTTTGTATTTTAATTGTCCCAATAATTTATTTATTTATTTTTTAAAAAGTAGACCACACCCAATGTGGAGCCCATCATGGGGCTTGAACTCACGACCCTGAGATTAAGACCTGAGCCACCCAGGCACCCCCTAATGGTTTATTTTTGCTTTTGTTTCCCTTGTCTGGGGAGACCAATCTAGAAAATGTTGCAGTGGTTGATATCAGAGAAATTATTGCCTGTGCTCCCTTTAAGGATTTTTTTGGTTTCAGGTCTCACATTTAGGTCTTTAATCCACTTTGAGTTTATTTTTATGTATGGTGTAAGAAAGTGGTCCAATTTCATTCTTTTGCATGTGGCTGTCTAGTTTTCCTGACACCATTTGTTGAAGAGACTGTCTTTATCCCATTGGAAAATCTTGCCTCCTTTCTTGAAGATTAACTGACCACATAATTGTGGGGTTTTTTTCAAGGTTTTTTGTATTTATTTGAGAGAGAGAGAGCCAGAGAGCAGGTGTGTGAGGCAGAGAGGAGCAGAGTGGGAGGGAGAGGGCAGGATAAAGAATTTTAAGCAGATTCCCCACTGAGCACAAAGCAGAACCCTGAGTTCAGGACCTGAATTGAACCAGTTACAGGCTTAACTGACTGAGCCACCCAGGTACCCTTCATGAGTTTATATTTGAGCTCTGTGTTCTGTTGCATTGATCTAGGTGCCTGTTTTTGTGCCAGTGCCATACTCTTTTGATTACTACAGCTTTGTAGTCTAACTTGAAACCTGGAATTCTGATAACCTCTGGTTTTGTTCTTTTTCAAGATTGCTTTGGGTGTTCAGGGTCTTTTGTTGTTCCATGCAAATTTTAGAATTGCTTATTTCTAGTGCTGTGAACTATTGGTATTTTGATAGGGATTGTGTTAAATCTGTAAATTGCTTTGGGTGGTATGGCCAGTTGAGCAATATTTGTTCTCCAAATCCCATGAGTGTGGAATATCTTTCTGTGTGTGTTGTCTTCAACTTCTTTTATTGATGTTTTATAGTTTTCATAGTATATATCTTTCACCTCCCGGGTTAAGTTCATTCCTAAATACCTTATTATCTTTGGTGCGATTGTAAATGGGATTGTTTTCTTAATTTCTTTTTCTCCTGCTTCATTATTAGCATATAGAAATGCAGCAGATTTGTGTAGATTGATTTTGTACCTGTGACCTTACTAAATTCATTTATTCTAGTAGTTTTTTGGTAGAACCTTTAGGGTTTTCTACATATAGTATGTTATCTGCAACTAGTGAAAGTTTTATTTCTTCCTTACCAATTTGGATGCCTTTTATTTCTTTTTGTTTTCTCCTATGGCTAGGACTTATCGTACTGTGTTGAATGAAAGTGGTGACAGTGGACATCCTCATCTTGTTTATGACCTTAAGGGAAAAGCTCTCAGTTTTCCCCCATTAAGTATGATGTTTGCTGTGGATTTTTCATAGATGGTCTTTATTATGTTAAGGTATATCGTCTAAATCCACTTTGTTGAGGGTTTTTATCATAAATAGATGTTGTATTTGTCAAATGATTTTTCTGCAACTATTAAAATGATCATATGGTTTTTATCTTCTCTCTTGTTGATGTGATGTATCATGTTGATTGATTTGTGAATATTGAGCAACCCTCTCATCCCAGTAATAAATCCCACTTGATTATGGTGAATTTTTTTTTTAATGTATTGTTGGATTCTTCTTGCTAATAGAGGATTTTTGCATGTGTAGTCTGGAGTTCTCTTTTTTTATAGTCTTTATCTGGTTTTGCTATGAGGATAATTCTGGAATCATAGAATGAATTTGGAAGCTTTCCTTCCTCTTCTATAAAAGAATAAGTATTATTCTATAAAAGAATTATTTTATAATAATAGAATAAGTATTCTATGAAAGAATTCTTTTTCTATATATTTTTTTAAATTTTTATTTATTTATTAGACAGAGATCACAAGTAGGCAGAAAGGCAGGCAGAGAGATAGGGAGAAGCAGGCTTCCCGCTGAGCAGAGAGCCCGATGCAGGGCTTGATCCCAGGACCTGAGATCATGACCTGAGCCGAAGGCAGAGGCTTAACCCACTGAGCCACCCAGGTGCCCCTTTTTCTATATGCTTATTCTGTAAAAGAATAAGTATCAACTCTTCTTTAAAAGATAGAATTCTTGGGGCACCTTAGTGGCCCAGTCAGTTAAGCATCTGTCTCAATTTCAGCTCAGGTCATGAGATCAAACCCCACGTCAGGTTCCTCACTCAGCAGAGCGTCTACTTGAGATTTTCTCTCTCTCCCTCTGCTTCTCCCACCTGTGTGCATGCGTGTGGCATCTCTCTCAAATAAATAAGTAAATCATTTTAAAAATAAGTAAATAAAAAAAAATAAAACGTGGAATTCCCCTGTGAAGCGATCTGGTCCTGGACTTTAGTTTGTTGGAAATTTTTGATTATTGCTTCAGTTTCTTGGCTGGTAATCAGTCTGTTCAAATTTTCTATTTCTTCCTGATACCGTTTTGGGAGGTTATATGTTTCTAGGAATTTATCTGTTTCTTCTAGGTTGTTCAATTTGTTGACAGATAATTTTTCATAATATTCTCTGACAGTCCTAGTCATTTCTTTGTTGTCAGGTGTTATTTATGATTTTTTTTTTTTTTTTTTTTATGAGTCTGGCTAAAGGTGTATTTGCTGATCTTCTCAAAGAATCAGCTTCTGGTTTCATTGATCTGTTTTCTCTGTTGTTTTAGTTTCTATTTCATTTATCTCTGCTCTAATCTTTATTATTTTCTTTCTCCTGCTGGTTTTGCGTTTTGTTTGTTGTTCGTTTTTTATTTCTTTGGGTGTAAGGTTAGATTGTTTATTTGAGATTTTTTTTCTTGCTTCTTAATATAGGTCTATATTGCTGTAAATTTCCTTCTTAGAACTGCTTTTGATGCATCCCAAAGATTGTGGACCTGCTGTTTTCATTTTCATTTGTCTTCATGTATTTTTTTTATTTCCTCTTTGATTTCTTGGTTGACCCATTTCAGTTATTAGTAGCATGTAATTTTAACCTCCATATATTTGTGGGTTTTTTTCCAGATTTTTCTTGTAGTTGACTTCTGGTATCATAGCATTTGTGGTCCGAAAAGATGCATAGTATGACTTTGACTTTTAAAAATTTGTTAAGACTTCTTTTGTGGACTCAGTGATCTGCTCTAGAGAATGTTCTGTGTGCACTCGAAGAAAGAATGTGTATTCTACCATTTTAGTATGGAATGTTCTGAATATATCTGTTAGATCCATTTGGTCCAATGTGTCATTTAAAGCCACTCTTTCCTTGTTGATTTTCTGTTTGGATGATCTCTCCATTGATGTAAGTGGGGTATTAAAGTTCTCTGCTAGTATTGTATCATTTCCTTCTTTTACCTTATTAGCTGCTTTATATGTTTAGGTGCTCCCTTTTTGAGTGCATAAATAATCACAATTGTTATGTCTTCTTGTTGGATTGTTCCCTTTGAGATTATATAGTATCCTTCCTTGTCTCCTGTTGTTATAGACTTAAATGTTTTAAAGTCTATTTCGTCCAGTATAAGTATTGCTGCACATGTTCCTTTTGTTTCCATTCGCATGATACATATTTTTCTATTCTTCCACTTTCAATCTGCATGTGCCTTTAGATCTGAAGGGAGTTTCATGTAGGCAACAGATAGATAGGTCTTGCTTTTTTATCCATTCCATCACCCTTTGTCTTTTGATTGCAGTGTTTACTCCATTTACATTTGAAGTAGTTATTGATAGCTAGCTATTTTATCGCAGTTTTATGATTGTTTTTCTCCTGTGTTCCTTTTTTCTCTTGGTCTCTTACAGTTTGCTGGCTTTCTTTCGGGATATATTTGGATTCCTTTCTTGTTATTTTTTATATATTGATTACTGGTTTTTGATTTGTGATTTACTCTTAGGTTTATATATAACCTCTTGTGCATATAGCAATCTATATTAGGTTGATGGGCACTTACGTTTGGAACCCATCCTAAAAGCACTACATTTTTACTCCTCTTCTTCTCATATTTTATGTATATTGTGTCACACTTTATATCCTTCTATTCTGTGAGTTTCTTAACTGATTTTTCTAGATATACTTACTGCTTTTGGGCTCCTTACTTTTATTCCTGCTTATGGTCTTTCTACTCAGAGTCCCCTTTAACATTTCTTATATGTTTTAGTGATGAATTCCTTTAACTTTTGTTTGTCTGGGAAACTCTATCTCTTCTTCTATTCTGAATAACTTTGCTGGATGATACAGGTTTTTTTTCTTTCAGCTCTTAAAATACATCATGCACTCTCTCTGACCTGCAAATTTTCTGCTGAAATCAGCTGATAGCCTTATGGGGTTTCCCTTGTATGTAATTGTTTTTTTTTTAGCTTATTTTAAAATTCTTTCTTGATCACTATTTTTTGCCATTTTAATTACTGTGTGTCTTGGTGTGGACCTCCTTAAGTTGATTTTATTGGGTGCTCTCTATGCCTCATGGATCTGAATTTTTGTTTACTTACCCATGTTCAGGAAGCTTTCAGCTATTATTTCTTCAGATAAATTTTCTGACCCCTTTACTCTGTCTGCCACTTCTAGGATCCCTGTAATATGAATATTATTATACTTGATGGTGTTCCTGAGTTCCCTAAGTCTATTTTCATTCCCCCCACCCCCCCACATTCAGCATAATTGTTTTCCATTATTCTGCCCTCCTGGTCACTGATCTGTTTTTCTGTTTCCTGTGGTCTACTATTTATTCTCTCTAGGGTATTTTTAATTTCAATTACTGAGTTGTTCATCTCTGATTGGTTCGTTTTTATACTTTCTGTCTGTTTTTTGAGGGTCTCACTGAGGGTCCTCCATTTTTTTCTCAAGTCCAGTGATTACCTTTATGACCATTATTTTAAATTCTCTATCAGGGCACCTGAGTGGCTCCATTGTTTAAGAGTCTGCCTTCAGGGCGCCTGGGTGGCTCAGTGGGTTGAGCCACTGCCTTCGGCTCGGGTCATGATCTCGGGGTCCTGGGATCGAGTCCCGCGTCGGGCTCTCTGCTCGGCAGGGAGCCTGCTTCCTCCTCTCTCTCTGCCTGCCTCTCTGCCTACTTGTGATCTCTCTCTGTCAAATAAATAAATAAAATCTTAAAAAAAAAAAAAAAAGAGTCTGCCTTCAGCTCAGGTCGTGATCCCAGGATCCTGGGATCAAGCCCCGTATCAGGCTCTCTGCTCAGCAGGAAGCCTGTCTCTCCCTCTCCCCCTGCTTGTATTTCTTCTTTCGCCATCTTTCTCTTTCTGTTTCAAGTAAATAAATAAAATCTTTAAGTAAATAAAATAAATTCTCTATCAAGAAAATTACTTAACATCTGTTTCATTTGGGTCTCTTGCTGTGATTTTTATCCTTTTCTTTCATCCTTGCCCCTCCAGCATAGGTCCCAAGATTAAGAAACAAATCTCCCTCCTGTACACTCTAGGATTCTTTCAGACTGATGCTGTTTTTCAGTGGAACTATTTGTTGTACTGTCTCTTTAAGAATGGGGACTCTAGGGGCACCTGGGTGGCTCAGTGGGTTAAGGCCTCTGCTTTCGGCTCAGGTCATGGTCCCAGGGTCCTGGGATCGGGCCCTTCATCGGACTCTCTGCTCAGCGGGCAGCCTGCCTCCCCCTCTCTGCCTGCCTCTCTGCCTACTTGTGATCTCTGTCTGTCAAATAAATAAATAAATAACCTTTAAAAAATATATAAAAAAAAAAGGGGGGGGGACTCCATTTTCTCTCATCCTCAACTCTCTTGGACCTAACCCTGCTGCTTTTTAAAGTTTAAAGTGTTAAACTCCAGCGATTGTAAGAATTCGAGAAATTAAGCCTCTCTGCTTGTCAAAGGCAGATGTTACAGGGATTCATCTTCCCAGTGTGGGTCCTCCATGCCTGGGGTGCCTGGCATAGGATGCAAGAGTATGCAAGCCTGGTCTGGGCATGTTGAGAAAGCTGTCTCATCACACATCTGCTTCAGTTCCAGGAAATTCATACCTTCAGGTCACTGAATGGTGTGCAGGTCCCAGGGTTTAGTGCTTTCCCTAGATGTGTCATGTGAATCCAAGATCCTGTTCCTTGGGGTTTGGTGGCACAAGGTTGAAGAGAGTCTTTCTGGAGGTGTGTTTTTCAATAGATGAAATCTTTAGGTTACAAAATATAATACTTAAGGTTGCTTCCTCCAGGGAGTGCACTGTGAAAAGCATTTTTTTTTTAAGATTTTATTTATTTGACAGAGAGAGACAACACAGGCAGCAGAGACAGACAGAGAGAGGGAACACAAGCAGGGAGAGTCGGAGAGGGAGAAGCAGGCTAAACAGGGATCCTGACACGGAGCTCAATCCCAGGACCCTGGGATCATGACCTGAGCCAAAGATAGACACTTAACTGCCTGAGCCATGTAGGTGCCCCTCCATTACTATGTCTTCAGTGGCCTTAATTAAAGGGATGGTGGCAGGAGTGGCTCTGAGACAAGGGGGATCCCCATGCCACAGGGTCTAGCTGTTAGCTGTAATACCCTATAGGTTGTTGATGGTCCCCATGTTTTGGCGTGAGTACTCTCAAGGGCATTTCCTTCTCTTTTAGAAAGATGATTAGGATGTCCAAGGGCAGGGTACATTACTAGGCTTTTTTAAAGTTCCAAAGGTTACGTTTTCCTGACCTTCCCAAATAATAAGGTCAAATTTGTCATCTTTTAGTAAAGCATATAGAGTTTGAGTCTTAAGAGAGAAGTTTGGGATGCCATTTCCAACAGTAACCAGCAAGTCCAAGAGAGCCTCATAGTGGATACTTCGTTTTAGGTTTGGGGAAGTTCAAGATGTCTTGAAGTCTGCCTGGATCCCAAAGTCCTTGTTCTAAGATCCGGTGCCCTAAGTATCAAACCTAAGTTTGAGTAAACTGCCGTTTATTTTGGAGAGTTTATGTCCCTTTAAGGCCAAAAGTTGCAACAGTTAGATGTTTTCGTCCTGTGAAGAGTTTTGAGAAAGGGAGCAAAGAGGCAAATCATCTACATATTATAACAACATACAAACTATATGATAGTTTACAGCAAACTATATGATCTAAATCAGTTTTTAAGGTTTGTGAGAGTAAGAAGGACTCTCTGTAGGCCTGGGGCATTTCTGGCTTGGTATATTTCCCATTCTTCCCAAGTGAAAGCAAAAAAATTAACTGTCCTTATCAGCTGGAATACTAAATATGTACAGCAGAGGTCAGTTACAGTGAACAATCTGCTTTCAGTGGAAATGAATGTCAGTAGCAGATGGGGGGCGGGGAGCCCTTAGGAACAAGGTGCCAAGGGATAACGATGTTATTTATTGCTTGGGCTAACCTCCATCCTTAGCCATTGGGTTTTCTTACAGGTAAAATAAGGATATTACAGGGACTAGTGTAGGGATTAATGTACCCGAGAGCCTGGTTATCTATTATGGGCTTCTTTATTTACAGGTTATTCGTTAATTCCGGGGACAGATTTTGAGGGATCTTTTTGAATCTTGATGGGAGATGCACTGTGGATTCTGCCAATAACAGTTGAAGATCTTACTCATAAAGAGGATGGTAGGGGTGCCTGGGTGGCTCAGTGGGTTAAAGCCTCTGCCTTTGGCTCAGGTCGTGATCCCGGGGTCCTGGGATCGAGCCCCGCATCGGGCTCTCTGCTCAGCGAGGAGCCTGCTTCCCTTCCTCTCTCTCTGCCTGTGTCTCTGCCTGCTTGTGATCTCTGTCAAATAAATAAATAGAATCTTTAAAAAAAAGAATGATCAGTGTCCACAGACTCAGTTATAGTGCTGTCAGAGATGGAGCAAATAATAGATGTCAGAGGGCCATTTAATTTACCTAGTTGGCAATTTTGATTACTATCTTCAAATTCCAGAATTATTCCCCTGTTTTGGAAGAAGAGAATTCTGGTATGGTATTTTTCTAAGAAATATTGGCCCAGTGGGGGCATTGGAACTAAGGAGAAGGTTGTATCTCTCAGAGTGCCTAGACAAATGGGAATCGGTTCAGAGATAGGAACCTATTGAGGTGTATTAGCCATCCCTACTATTTGAGCTGTTTTAGCTCTGAGGCAGTAGCTGCTTTATAGCGGTGGGGTTGAGCACCTAGAGTGTAGCTCTCATATCAGTAGAGACAGATTCATTCCCAATCTGGAGAATGGTTTCTCTGAGCTGATTAAGAGGGAGGATTGGGAAAGCTCTTGTTCCTCAGAGCTCTGTCATTGGGAATTAGGAAGACATTGGAAAGGCCGGCTAGGGGGCTGAAGGCTCCTGGAGCATTTCAGTTGGTGATGGTTTTGTTTGTTTGTTTGTTTGTTTTAAACATCCTGGCTCTTTTGCAATAATGAAAGTAGGAGGGGTTTTGTTTTGTTTAGGGCCCTTATTTGCAAAAGTTGAAAAGTAAGAATTTTAGTGGTCTTATGGGTGTTTCCTCCAAGGATGCAAGTACGGTTATTTACCAAATTAACTAAATCTGAATAGTTTCCCTTTCCATCCTGGTCCTTGTAACTAAAACACAAGTATCTTGGTTCATTCCATTAGTAAATATATTGTTAAATGTTACTCAAGTGGATTCAGCATATTAAAGGAAGACCAAATTGTCTTTAAATTTGCTTTAATTTAGAAATTATAAATTAGAAATAATAAATTACTATTATAATTGACTCCAGATTGTCTTAAAGAAAATTTAAAGACAATTTGGAGTTGGTTATAATAGTAATTTAATGACAGATTCATCAAAATTTTGCATATAATTCATTCATTTCATTCTTTCTAGTCAAGGGGCTTAGAAAAAAGTTCTGTATTGCTTGGTGGAGAATTCCAGTGAGGGTTCTAGCATCTTGCCAAAAGTTAGGGATCTGTTTCTCTAACAGAGATGTTTTAGGATGTTTCCATCAAGTTTCATCTAGTGTTTGGTCTACCCCTCACCAACAAGGATATAGAGTAATCATCAGTCTGAGACACCAGGTTGATGAGTTTGAATAACTGTGCTGAATTCTTCAGCAGATCCCTTGGTGTCCCCAGTCACTTTAGGGAGCTCTTTAACTATGGCTGCAATTCGGCCTTTGTTCAGTGACCATAATAGGTGGGGTTTATTTAGATCCTCAGAAGACTTAATTTTAAAGGGGCAGGTTTTAATAGGTTCAGGAAAGGAAAGGACAGAATAGGAAAGGTTTAGAGGAAGAGGGAAGTTTGGTGAGAGAATCAGCATGGGAAAGCTGGGGGCGTGGAGGGTGAGGCAGTGCAGAAGGGAAGGAGGGTGATGGCACCAGATGTGCGGCCTGAACACAGGTGGCTGCTGTGCATCCTGAGACAAAGAAGATAGGAGGGGAAAAGACCTTATAAGCCTTTTTGTCTTTTTAATTGTCTGCCCGTTAGTCTAGAAATTATTTTTTGCAGAGAGGCAGTTTTAGATTGCTAATAATGTTTGGCAGTTTCTAAATACCAGCCAATCCCATTCCATCTTGGCGGTTTTAGAGCCTTGGCTGTCCAGTTCAGTTTTGAAAGAAGTAAGTTCAGGCAGATTGAAAGATCTCCCAAACGGCCACTGAAATCCCAATTTATAGTTGTTAGCTATCTCGGGGGCCTGGAACTTGCTATTGGCCTGTAAAGTGGGGGACAGTTTTCGGGGACCGGAAGCCTTAAATCTGTACAATCTGGCTCTACGGGGAGTGTCTAAGTGGTGGAGAAGTTGTGTTGGAAAAGTCAACACGTATTTGGCCTCAGGATGGAAAAAACCTTTCGTTTGGCATCAGAAGTGTTATGTATAGAACAGCACAGCTTCATTATAGAGCAATTAGTTGTACGAAAGCACTGTTACTTAGGTTATTGGTAAAGGGCTAGGCAGGGCTGTTCAGTGTTCATCTTGGCTAAAACCAAACAATTTCTCTTCTGCAAAATCATCATCTTCCACAGCTTAAGATACTCCCGTGCCTTTGTGTCGTTTTCAGTGCCCTCCACATTTATTACCTTTCCTTTCTTCCAGCTGTAAATCTCAAACAGATTTATTCATAAAACCTACACCCACACTTCAGCTCTGCCACTTCAGTATGTTTGGTCATGTTTGCTTTGCTTTCCTTTCTAGCCTAACAAATCCCATCTCTCTGAGGCTTTTCTTATCATCCTAGTAAGAAGAGATGTGTCCCCTCTCTTTCACTTAATTCTTTTGGTATTTGTCTATACCACTTAATATACACATTACATTACAATTTCTGAGGCAGCATAGTAGAATGAAAACAAAAAGAATTAATGCACAAAAGGAGTCCAGAATTTGAATCTTGAATTAGCTGTGTGCCCCAGAATAGCTTACTTCTGTCAGCCTTACTTTTTTCTTTCAGAAAGTGTTAATAGTACCAACCTCAAAGGGTTGTTGTCAGAATTAAATGAAGTAATATATGTAAAATGCTTAGCGCATTGCCTGTCATATAATAGGCACCAAATGTTATCTTCCATCTTCTCTTTCTACTTGGAATATAGGGAATTTTTCTTATGCTTTTTTATAAACTCTCTTGGTACTTAATACAGTATATGGGGGGAAATTTATTAAACAAATGAATGAGTAAGAATCAATTATAGCTTTGTTTAAAGGAAATTCTTCATTTTTTTTTTTTTTAAAGATTTTACTGATTTGACAGAGGGAGATCACAAGTGGGCAGACAGAGAGAAGGCGGGGAAGAAGGCCCCCTGCTGAGCAGAGAGTCCCATGCAGGGCTTGATACCAGGATCCTGAGATCATGACCTGAGCTGAAGACAGAGACTTAACCCACTGAGCCACCTAGGTGCCCCTAAAGGATAATTCTCTGTAATGATATTTTATAAATCGACATTTCTAAAGGACTTTTGAATACAGATCATCAGTTTTGACGTCAAAAATTACAACCTTAGGGGCACCCAGGTGGCTCAGTTAGTTTAACATCCAGCTCTTGGTTTCGCATCAGGTCATGATCTCATGGCTCCTGGGATCAAGCCCCAGGAGGGAGTCTGCTTGAGATTCTCTTCCTCTGCCCCTCCCCCTACTCTCTCGCTCTCCCTGTGTCTCTCTAAAATAAATCTTTTTAAAAATTTACAACTTTAATGTAACCATAGACTAGCATCACAAGTTTTGTATTCTATGCTATAGGTATGTCCTACTGAAAGAAAGAAACATGCTCCTGACTCTAGAACAGGAGGCCAAGCGGCAGAAATTGCCAATGCCAAGTCCGGAGCGGTTAGAAAAGGTAACATTTATGGGAGGCTGAAGACTCTTGGGTGGGATAAAAGCCAAAAGATATGTGTATGGTTCTTATTTTTCTTGGCAAGTGGATTTCTTTTTTTTAATTTGTTTGATCTTTAGTAAATGTACAGAGAGGTACAGCCTTCACTATTTTAGAATATCTCCCTCACCGCAGAGTGAAGTGTCATGCCTATCTGTAGTTACTCCCCATTCCCTGCAAACCTCATTAGATAAGTGGACATGTATTTTTATTTCTCTTGGGTAGATACCTAGGAGTGAAATTGCTGGGTTGTATGGTAAATCTGTGTTTAATGTTTTAGGAAACAGTCCAGCTGTTCTCTAAAGTAGCTGCGCCATTTTACATTTCTAATTCCAGTTTAACTACTTCCTTATGAACAAGGTCAGAGTTTTAATACTTTTTTTTAATTGTGGTAAACAGATACCATAAAACTTACCTTTTTAGTCATTTTTAAATATATAGTCCAGTGGTGTTAAGAATATTCACATTGTGGGGCACCTGGGTGGCTCAGTGGGTTGAAGCCTCAGCCTTTGGCTCAGGTCATGATCCCAGGGTCCTGGGATCGAGCCCCACATCGGGCTCTCTGCTCAGCAGGGAGCCTGTTTCCTCCTTTCTCTCTCTCTGCCTGCCTCTCTTGTGCCTACTTGTGATCTCTGTCTGCCTACTTGTGATCTCTGTCAAATAAAAAAAGAATATTAACATTGTTGTGAAAAGGTCAACTATTGTTCAAATTAGGTTTTCTTCATTAAAAAAAAAATTCCCAGGGCGCCTGGGTTGCTCAGCCAATTGAGCAACGGACTCTTGATCTCAACTCAGGTCTTGTTCTCAAAGTTGTGAGTTCAGGCCCCACGTTGGGCTTCATGCTGGGCGTGGAGCCTGCTTTAAAAAAAAAGTGCGCTGGGTTCATTATTTCCACTCCTAGAGGTAATCATTATACATATATCCCATTTATTCATCAGAATTTTTCTCTGCCTGTTCTAGAAGTGTGCCTATTTTTATTTACATTAGATAATTCCTCTAATTTGGTTATACTGTATAAGCTTTTCTGACATTGGCATTTTCCCCTTACCTAGTATATGCTGGCTATCTTTTCCTATCAGTATATGCAGATCTGCCTTTCCTTTTTCGTGGCTGTACACATGTAAGCTGGCTCTTCCATGTGGAAGTTTTTTGTTTTATTTAGTTAGATCTCTCAGGGTTTTTTGCCTGGATTGCTTGCGAGTCAGCTCTTTGTTAATGTGTCTGTGCCAGAGTAGATAGTGAGAACAGAGCTACCAAGGAAAATTTTTTTTTAACCTCAAATGTATGTGACATACTACCAAGGAAAATTTATCAAGAAGAATATTTTTTTTTTTTAAAGATTTTATTTATTTATTTATTTGACAGAGAGAAATCACAAGTAGACAGAGAGGCAGGCAGAGAGAGAGAGAGGGAAGCAGGCTCCCTGCTGAGCAGAGAGCCCGATGCAGGACTCGATCCTAGGACCCTGAGATCATGACCTGAGCCGAAGGCAGCGGCTTAACCCACTGAGCCACCCAGGCACCCCAAGAGGAATATTTTAAAAGAATTATTCTCAATTTAAGATGTAAACTGAAGATTTGGAAGTATGTTTAAGGACACTCTTGGCTTTGGAATAGTTAAACTAGAAAGTTCTTTGAGGTTGGCTTATTTTGAATAAGATGTATCTAATTGATACTTCCAATTTTCCTTCTTATCTGGTGGCATGAACATGAGTAATCAGGTGTTAACTCTGTGGATTGGATAACCATTTAGCTTTCTTAGTGAGCTAACATTCGATTTCAGTTAGGTGCCTCAGAAGAAACCTTGCATGGAAGAACTCTAATGTAGTCGGTTCACAGCCAGGCTTACTAAGTTCCTAAGGGCTGCACAGCTTCATATTAGGCTCTGACCAGTCTGGTTTCTTCACTCTTCTAAGTTTGTGTGTTTTCAAAATAGGATTCACCGTTCTCATCCATCTTTTATTTCTCAGAGATTTTGTAGAAATTCATATAGTTAAGAGGAAGTACATGTGGCTGCTCAGTGTGGCTTTGATTGAAGAAGGGAGAATAGAAGCACTGAGTGTGAGCTGAGTGTATGGGTTATGAGGTAGTCTATCTAAATTTGTGGCTTTCATATCTCTTTTGGGTCCCGCAGCTACCTGGAAGACCTTTTTTTTTTTTTTTTTAAAGAGTGCACACACCTGTTTATGTTGGGGAAGGGCACAGAGAAAGAGGAAGAAAGAATATTAAGTAGGCTCCATACCCAGCATGGAGCCCAGTGTGGGGCTCAGTCTCATGATCCTGAGATCATAACCTGAGCCAAAGTCAAGAGTCAGACACTTAACCAACTGAGCCAGTCAGATGTCTCTAGAAGATTATAATCTAATCTGTCATCTCTCCACCCCCATGTGCCCCCCCATTTTTGAGAAACAAAATGTGTATATGCAATATTTCTATTTGTTACCATGGCTCACAGATAAAACATAGAACCAGCTAAAAATGCCTCTCTGTTATTTAGTTATGAAAAAATTCAGCTTATCTGTCTTATAGTCCCCAAATACGAATATTTATTTATAAAGATAATATGTATTGCCTTACCAATATATCATATGCATTGTAAAACTCAATAGAAATGTAAAAAGAAAAAGATAAAAATAGAAGTTCTAATAGGATCTTCTTGCTTCATAATGGATCTTTAGAGATTAGGATCAGGGTAGACTGATATTCTGTTCTCTAGCA
The DNA here is from genome assembly GCF_022355385.1 of Mustela nigripes. Classification (NCBI taxonomy): domain Eukaryota; kingdom Metazoa; phylum Chordata; class Mammalia; order Carnivora; family Mustelidae; genus Mustela; species Mustela nigripes. Next base: position 117,056,043 of record NC_081558.1, read on the forward strand.
GCTGCCAATTAGGTCAAAACATCAGTGTCTGTGTTAGGCACACTGATTAGTTGAGGCCAGAACATGGGTTTTAATATTAAAAAGTAGCAAACTTTTATCACTTAATAGTTCATTGAGTTTTGAAATAACAGGAGTCAGCTTTGCGCAGTGGCAGTATCGTAGCCAATGAGGTTTATCCGAGGCGCGATTATTGCTAATTGATTATTGCTAATTGAAATAACAGGAGTCAGATGGGGTCTCTGTAAGGAATCTCTACAAGTGTAGCCCACTCCAAACAAAACTAATACCTATATATATATATGGAAATTTAAGTAGATCTTCATTTAAATGAAACTAAACTTTTGGGGCGCTTAGGTGGCTTAGTCAGTTGAGCATCTGGCTCTTGGTTTCAGCTCAGGTCATGATCTCATGGGTTGTGAGATCAATCCCCGAGTCAAGCTCATCCTCAGTGGTAGTCAAGAATCTCTCCCTCTACCTCTCCTCCAACTTGTATGCACTCGAAAGTTCTCTCAAATAAATGAATCTTTTAAAAAATCAGTGAAACTAAACTTTTTAAAAAATTACAAAAAGTGATACCATAAACGCTCATGTATGCCTACCTGTGCCAAAAAGACTCTTAGGAAATATTTGGCAGAGTTTTTTTTTTTTCCTTAAAGATTTTATTTATTTACTTGAGAGAGAGTGAGCGCACGTGCGCACAAGCAGGGGGAGAAGCAGGGTTCCTGCTGAGCAGGGAGCCCATTGTGGGGGTTGATCCTGGGATCCTGAGATCATGACCTGAGCTGAAGGCAGACGCTTAACTGATTGAGCTGCCCAGGCGCTCCCAGAATGGTTCTTTGACAAAAATATTCATTTTCTGTAGCATTGTCTTTGTACGTTCTCTCTTCTTTTTTGGGCGGGGGGAGTAATTTGTTGTAGGTGATTGTTCAAATTCTGTCTTCTTATTCTCTTACCAGGTAGTAGATTCCATGGATGCAATAGATAAGGTTGTCCAGGAAAGAGAAGATGCCCTAAGACTTCTTCAGACTGGTCAAGAAAAAGGCAGACCTGGTGCTTGGAGAAGAGACATCTTTGGAAGAATCATCTGGTACATAGTTTCCATTGTGGTTTTTCTAAGATGAGAGTGGCAGTCTCATGCCTTATTCTCCTGTCCAGTATCTTTTATAAAAACTCTCACCATATGAAATCTATTATAGATGTATCTAATGTAAACAGAGGTCCCCAGGCCCCTTTGGGGCCCCAGAGTATGAATGAAGATAGCATTATCTGATAGGCCAAGCACCTCATTCTCATGATTCAGTTATTTGTAGGTTCTTTATAACAGTAGTTCCTAATCTTATGTCAATCATATGACTTTTTGGGAATTTAATTAAAGTTATAGATCCTTTCCCTAGCAAAATGTACGTGTGCACATACAATTTCAAGGGGTTATAAATACGAATACCATGAAGCTAATTTTAGGACACATGCCTGCCCATTAAGAACCTGAGATTTTAAAAATTCTAAAAACAACCAAACAAAAACAAAAAGAAGTTCTTAAGGAATGAAACATTGAAACCATTTCACATGAAACCATTTCAGTGTTTGCTCGCATTGCCATCAGGATAAGCCCTAGTCCAAATTATAAAACAGTTTATTTTCATTACATCTTTCCACCTTTTGTCCCTCTAGTTGCCAAAGTTATGTCAGACCTTGGGAGAGGATATGATAATAAACATTCAAACTGTATAAATAATTGAGAAGACGACCCAGTGTAGTCTGTCTCTTCAGGGCTTTTTTGACATTTGGACTAAGCTGCTTTTAGCATACTTAGTAGAATTTTAAACAGCAGTCAACAAAATGAAGAAGGCATTGTGTGTGGTTGGAGACTTTCCCTGTACTCTTAAAATTAAACCACATAATACTGCTTACTCAGTAGATAGGATCTTTTAATGGATTTTGCAGTAATGGGGCTGCTTGTAGCCAAATGTATGGGAGTAGCAGTATGTCTAACTGTGTAATCCAATACAGGAAAGAGAGAAATTACCAAAACTAAAAACTTTATTTTTTACTAATATTATTTGGATTAATCCAGTTGAGATCAGTTAGGAAAGGGTGAGGATAAAGGAGAGAATCTCTGTTGATACTAGAATCTAAATGAGTTCTCGTCTCCAGATTCTTTTAAAATTTTGCTTTTCATCTTTTCCAGGGCTAAACAAAGTAGTGAACAAAGCAATTATATCATCTTTCTGATGTAACTTATTAACTCAAACATTATAATTCCTGTGCCTTCTCCCTAATTTTCTGTTGCATGTTAAAATAGTTAAGATAGCCTTTTAAATGCAGAGCTCCTTCTTTTTTTTTTTTAATTTTATTTTATTTTATTTATTTATTTGACAGAGATCACAGTAGGAAAGAGGAAGGGAAGAGATCACAGAGAGAGGAAGGGAAGCAGGCCCCCTGCTGAGCAAAGAGCCCGATGTGGGACTCGATTCCAGGACCCTGAGATCATGACCTGAGCCGAAGGTAGCGGCTTAACCCACTGAGCCACCCAGGCGCCCCTGCAGAGCTCCTTCTTAAAAACATTTCATCCAAGGTTTTTTTTCTGTCAAAAAGAGCATGTGGCGGGGCGCCTGGGTGGCTCAGTGGGTTAAAGCCTCTGCCTTCGGCTCAGGTCATGATCCCAAGGTTCTAGGATTGAGCCCCACATCGGGCTCTCTGCTCCACAGGGAGCCTGCTTCCCCCCCTCTCTGCCTGCCTCTCTGCCTACTTGTGATCTCTGTCGAATAAATAGATAAAATCTTAAAAAAAAAAAAAAAAAGAACATGTGGCATATTATATTAATTATATTAATATTGCAGTGGGGAGCAGCAGAGGGAAAGAGAATCCTAAGCAGGCTCTGGGCTGAGCATGGAACTCAGTGCAGGGCTTAATCTCATGACCCTCAGATCATGATCTAAGGTGGAATAGTCGGATGTTAACCAACTGAGCCACTCAGGTGCCCTATAAAATCTTTTAAAAGCCAGTTACATCTCATTTTATTGAAAACATATTTAGCTCAAAGATGGCTAAAACTGTTCATAAAAAGTGAAAAATATATTAAATATTTTCTGTTAAGGCAGTATCTTTTTGTTTTCTTGGCAGGCACAAATTCAAGCAGTGGCCTATACCTTGGTACCTAAATAAAAGATACAATAGGAAACGATTCTTTGCAATGCCCTATGTGGAACGTTTTGTCAGGTAAGCACAAATACCTTTAATAATGAATCTTTAGAGGACACAAGTTAAACTTCTACAGAAGTAATATATGCACACTGTGGGGGGAAAAAATAGAAGAATCAGGTAGAAAAGATGAAATTAAAGTCATCCATAATCTTACCAACCAGCAATAGCTGCTGTTGACATTCTAGTGTGTATCCTTTCAAAAATTTGTATTGCCAGAATTCATCAATCTGTATGTAAGTACATGGTTAAATCCCTCTCTACTGTGAAAAAGTCCAAATACTTCAACTGAGTAACTTGTGAGTTCATGTTATTGCATGAAAAGGGGCGGGGGTGTCTTTTGTTATGTTAATGGCATAACTTTTTGAGAGCACCTAATGATGGGGAACCAACTTTGAATAGATGGTTGAAACTTTCAGTCCCACTCCCTGATTTCTGGAGAGGGGAAAGGGACTGGTGGTGAATCAGTTGCCAGTGGCCAGTGATTTAATCAGCTTATGCCTATGTAATGAATCCTACATAAAAACTGAAGAGGCCAGGGTTCAGGGAGCTTCCCCATTGGTGAGCAGCACCTGGAGACTGGAGGAGAGTGGGACACCCCATTCTTTGCCCTGTGCACCTCTTCTGTCTGGTTGTCCTGAGTTTATATTCTTTTATAAATCAGTAATGTAGTGAGTAAAGGGGTTTCCTGAATTCTGTGGGCGACTCCAGCAAATTAATCAAACCTAAGGAGGGTTATAGCCTGTCAGAAGTACAGATAAGAACCTGGACTTTAACTGGCATCTGAAGTTCAAGGAGGAAGTTGTGGGAACTTCCAGTCTGTAGCAGGTTCTTGGGCACAGATGATGGTCTCTGATGCAATTTTCATGTAGGTAGTGCCAGAAGTGAGTTGAAGTCTCAGACATTCTTCTGGTGTCTGAGAATTGCTTGGTAAGAGGGTGCTCTTGGGGGGACCATCACCAGTGGAATTAGGTCCAGAATCCTTTAATATAGTACATCCATTCTGCATCGGCATTAAGCAGCACTTGTCTTTTTCATCATCAGTGCTCTAGATGCAGTCAATCCTTGATTTAATTCTTTCTGCAGGTCTCCAGAATCTGTCCTTTGTACTCCATCTCTACCCTAGTGCATTCCCCTCTCATCAAAATGAATTATTGAACATCTTCCTCACTCCATTCCATTCAAATACAGCTTCCTGGCTCATTTTCCTCAAACCTTTCATCACACCAGTGCTGTTCTGAAATCTGCAGGAGCTCCATGTCCACAGAACAAATCCAGCTCCTTCCCACCCAGTGTTTCCACAACTTAGTGTTACTGCATATCCTTCATAAAAGTCAGACCCTTCTCCTTATTTCCTGGACAGTCTTGCTTATTTTCCTTTTGTTGCTTCTTTATCTATTTATCTATTTCAGACCTGTAGTCTGAAATCTCTCCACCATTCACATTTTAAGGCCCAGTTCAGATGCTAAGCAACTGAAGAAATTCAACTGCACTGTTGTTTTTTTTCTTCCATAGCTTCTCCAAACCTAATGTGCCATTTGGTTCTTTTGTCCCTTAATCATGTAAGGTGAAGCTATAATTGACTTCTAAAATAACATATGAGAATTTATGAATCCAATGTCACTCTTACAGGCTTTATACATGTTCTAATTATTGTTTTTGAACCTTTTTTAGCCTTACCTTCAGAGCATGAAGCATAATCGTTGTGTTCTTAAGAATAGCAAACCTTTATTCTTTCATATGGGTTTATTGATTTTTTTTTTTTAAGATTTTATTTATTTGCCAGAGAGAGAGAGCGAGTACACACAAGCAGGCAGAGAGGTAGGCAGAGGCAGCGAGAGAAGCAGGTTCCCCGTCGAGCAAGGATCCCGATGCGGGACTCGATCCCATGACCCTGGGACCATGACCTGAGCCGAAGGCAGTGGCCCAACCCACCGAGCCACCAGGCATCCCTATTGATTTTTTTTTTAATGGCTAAAATTTAGTTGGAGCAAAGACTGATGAATAGAATGGGTAATCTGGTTTCAGCTTTGCTTAGTATTTATACTATATTTGCAAAATACCTTATATTTTTAAACATTTGTACCTATTTTGTTCTTCACCCAGATAGAACTCTTATCTCAAATTTCTATGACCTCTCCCCCAGCACTGGCATATTAAGTTATTCACTACATATCTCTTAATTCTTGTTATATTTTATATAAACTTATGCCTAGTGACCAATAAAATATCCTGGAAAATAGCAACTTAAATACAGTAAAGGGTTGGCATCATGTATTTATCATTTGCAATTCTGATTCATAAGTGACCCTACAGAGCACAGTAATTTAGTTGAGGCACAAATGCTTCATGCTCCAGGATGCTGATGGGTATCCACAAACTCACATAGAGAGTAGTGAGACTAACTAGCACCCAAGTATCATCTCCTTGTGTAAGTTTGATTCTCTCCATTGTAGGGAAAATGATATGGTAGACTGAGTGTGCTGTTTGGAATCAGGGAATTCCTAGAAGTCTCATGATAGATTTCAGGTAGAAAAATCTCTGTTTAATAAAACTAGTGCTTTTAAAATAAGCTATAAAAGGCAGTCCAGTCTGTTACAGGCTCACAAAATCTATTCATTCTTTTCAGATAGGAAATAGAAGAATTGCTGTAGGTTAACAGATGGTTTTGATTTCAAGTTTATCTTTGACTTGTATCAGTTTACAGTGATTATTCAAGTTTTATAGTTTATATGACATACCTAAGATGGAGGCTGGCATGATTGAAGCTTTTAAGTAACTGATTTGGACATACCTTGATAGTATTGAATAACAGGGGAGTAGTTTTATATAAATTGTTATGCTTTTATATTCTAGATTGAGACTTGAGAAACAAGCCCGGATTGAAGCAAGAAAGAAAAGCTTAGAGAAAAAGAAAGAAAAATTTCTTCAGAAAAAGTTTCCACATCTTTCTGAAGCCCAGAAGTCAAGTCTTGTCTAAATGTCTGAATTCTTAAGTTGGCATTTTGTTTTCCCTTGATAAGTCTATATACAAACGTAAATGTGTATTACATAATTTTACAAAGAAATTGTGTTTTTAATCAAATAAATGTCAGCTCTTTGAAGGGTTAACATGGCATGCTAACTCTGGAAGTGGTCATGCTTCTGCCAAAACTTTTTTAAAAATCAGGTACAAAAGTTCAGACACCCACTTTAGAAATTCTGACATCTAAGCAGAGTTTAATTAACATCCCCTGTACCTTAAGGTGGGAAAGTGATGTCAACTGCTACAGCAAAGGCAAGTAAGGTCATTTTGGAATTCATGTAACATTTTTACTGTTATGTTAATAGCATATGAAGGGGGTGTGAATATTACTGTTAATGAAGAGTACTTTCACTCAGAATCGTGACAAATACATTTAGTCCTTAAAGTAGTTGTCATAACAATAATCCAAAAAAGTATTTCTGGAATGGCTAATAATTTTTATTTAATTTTGCAAGCCTAAGGTAAAAAGCATAGGCAATAAGTTTTACTAGTCAATAAAAACCAATTCTACTAATCACTGGTAATTAACATACTAAACAGTTGGAAAGCATTTACTGAAAGCAAAATATTTAGAGAAAATAGACATTTATACAAAATTATAAAATGCTTGTAATAAGAATAAGTGCATTTCAAGGAAAGCACAAACTTATCTTAATTTATAGAGCCAGTTAAAGCCTTAAAAAATTTAAGTGGAAATTGAAATATGCAAAAATGTATAAACATTCTACAAAAGATGGTCATTCTTTTCCTGAGTATACTAAAGCTATGAAACTTAAGGTGACAATAGGAAGGCTGAGCTCTGGGAACTCTTTTCAAGGGCATTTCCTTTCTACACACTGTTTCCCTCCTTCTTCATATTCTTGTTTGGAAATCCACATCTGTTGAAAAGTACCCTGTAAAATGGAAAGAAAGGTTATACATTGTGCCTTTTTTTTTAGAAAAAAAAAAATTTTTTTTTTTTAAAGATTGTATTTATTTGACAGAGAGACACAGTCAGAGAGGGAACACAAGCAGGGGGAGTGTGAGAAGGAGAAGGAGGCTTCCTGCTGAGCAGGGAGCCTGACATGGGACTCTATCCCAGGACCCTGGGATCATGACCTGAGCCGAAGACAGATGCTTAACAACTGAGCCACCCAGGAGCCTCTGGAAGATACTTTTTAAATATCTTTTCACAACTCTTAATCTTTAAAGAACCTCTAAGCCCCTCCCCCAAGTAGTTTTCCATTACTCCCCTATTACAGCCCTCCTCCAGAACACCCAAAGAGACTATTTAGAATGAATATTAAGTCTTCCTATTCACACTTGTCATGAGGCCTTAGAAAATGGCTGTGACAGGAAGACTGGAGGTTTAGCTATGATGGCTTGCTGCCAACCTATGACAACAATAGAAACTGTTGTTGAAGCCTTGATCCCAGTACAGAATTGAAGAGCTATCCTAGCACTTGACTAATGGCAGCATTTGTATCTTGAAAGTGCTCATCCATCAGGACTAGGATAAAGTTTTGCAAGTACACACATGATAGTACACAGGCACTAAAAGGAGGAAAGGAGGAAAATGAGCCAAGGAGGAAGCCTATGCTACATTAGTAAAAAAAAACACTTGTTAGTAGGACAAATTCATTCCTTAAGACTGACTCTATTCAAGTGGATTCACACATGGTATTCCATTTCAATCTAAGATTTTCTTTTTAACTGAGACACAGCAAGAGAGGGAACACAGCAGGAGGAGTTGGACAGGGAGAAGCAGGCTTCCCATGCGGAGAGCCCAATGCGGAGCTCAATCCCAGGATTCCAGGATCGTGACCTGGGCCAAAGGCAGACGCTTAAGGACTGAGCCACCCAGATGCCCCAATCTAAGATCTATTAAAAGATTGCGAATAGAACCAATACATTAAGTAGACACTTACTACCTTAAAAATGTCATGACATTTACGTTGGCTGCTCTGAGGTGAAAGGGAAATTCTGAGTCTAGGGTTGCAGAAAGTACAAGGACTTTTTCTCTTAATTCATAGTAATCACCTGTCTAAGCAAAACCCAGCACCATGACTTCACATCTGCCCCAAGAGCCAACTCCTGATTTCCTCCATTTCACCAAGAGGTGATGACTTAATTTTAAGTGCTACAGAGAAGTCTTGACCAGTGCCAGTGGGAGTATGAGAAGAGGCATAAATTAGTAAATTCCCACCTTTGTTTGAGAAGGGAAATTGAAATTAGCTGACAAATAGCCACTGATAAGGCACTGAAGCATTTTGTTAAATTAGAACATGTGAAACTGGTATTATTAGGTCCTCTACTCATTCATTTGATAGTTATAAAATACAAAGATAAAGGATGCACTAGAATTATTTTTAGTCTTTTTACTAAATTTACTATATTCACTGGTAGATTTAAGTTAAATCATTCAATAAGACTATTTTTCAAAGTAGTTTAATTACTAACCAAAGATGCTAGAATTGAGCCACCAATCCATGAACTAAACCTCCGTTCTACTGTTGTATTATTTGCAATCAATTTCAACCGCATACTCTAAAACAGAGGGAAAAATAAATATTAGTATAATCAAAAACAGATGTCTCCACTCAGAAAATTCAGTTTTGACGACTGCCTAATGACTCTTTAAAACACCAATTATACATGATTATTTTGAACACCTAGGCTAATAGTATGCATGGGCTGAATTATTATATAAAGTACTTTGACTAAACTACTCTTATTGTGGCTTTTAATGTATAGTATTTAATAATATCTATAAACCTTAGAAACTGCATATAAAAAGTATAGCATTTAAAATTTATATTCTCGAATAGCAAACATATTAAATACTTACCTGTAAATCACGTACTATGCTAAGTGCTTCATAAATTTTATTTCTTCCAACACCAAATCTAATTATCATCCCAACGTGCTACCACCCTTTCTATAATCCTCCTCAACTTGCTTGCTACTACTTTTTTAGGCCTTCACACAGTCCCTCCTACCTAAGGTAACTCCACACCCCCGCCCCTCCAACTTCCAAACCAAAATGCGGACATCAGATTTCAGGTTAAATTTTCAGTATATGTGCTGCCAAAGCGAGCACTCTGGCTAAGTTTTTAATTCATACTGATTTCCTCCCAAATCAGTGTTTATTTTTGAACTCTTAATAAACACAGTTTATGGCTCAGTATCGTCCCTACCTCCCTATATCGAGAGTTTTCCCCTACCTAGGACTTTGTTTCTGGGGATAGTTCTCAAATTGTTGATACTTCCCTATTATTTTATATGAACACATAGCTTGAGTCTTTCTCACCGTGAATAAGTATGTATGTTTTGGGAGTGGAGTATGTACTACAGAAGGGGGTGGGTGCTGGGAGTAGGAGGGATGAACATGGATTTTTTTATGTGAGGAACTAGTTGATATTTATTGCAATGAATTTTTTTTTCCTGTTGTTGCACTGATTTTTAATTGCCTCCTAAATGACAAGGATAATACCTAACTGCTCTTGACCAGACCTTGGAGAGCCCAGGTCTACATATTCATTATTTTGGGACTTCCTATAACATCTAATGATTAGTACTATAGTTAAGGTCTTTTCCAGATCAGACTATCTTTAAGAATGTAGTAAATACAAGTCAGGTGTCAATCCTATGCCTGGATCAATATTTAAATAACAAATAACAAATTAAATAACAATTCTAAAAATGTGCTGTAAGTAAAATGTTTCTTTATATGAGAAACAAATAAGATTACCAAATATACAAATTCTATAGATACAATTAGGGCCCATGTAACCCTTAGTAAGTTTTTTTAATGAAATAACTAGTACAGAGTAACATACAAAAGATACTTGAGAAGGTTTTAAAATCTAAAATTAGGACTACTACTGTTATCCATGTGTACCAGACCTTCTCCCCAAACCTTCCCCCCAAACCTTCTGCCTTCTTTTTAAATCCTTTTTAAGTTGTCACAATGTACCCAGTGATCTTTTTAAAACAAACACAAGAGCTCTGTAGTCCTCTGCCGGATTTTATCCCAGAAGTTCACTACTTAATAAGCAACAAGACCTGGTACCTATCTGTGTGGGTGGAATTGTGTCCCCCAAAGAGAGATGTTGAAGTAGAATTCTAACCCCTGGTACCTGTGAATGTTACCTAATTTAGAAATAGGTTCTTTCCAAGTGTAATTAGGATGCAAATTAAGATAAGGTCATATTAGAAGAGAGTAGGCCCTTAATCCAACAGGACAAGAGTTTTTAAAATGAAGAGAACAGACCCGTAAGAGAGGATTGCTCTATGACAATGGAGACAGACTGAAGTGTTGGGAGCTGCAACCAGTGATCCGTCAGATGCTAAGAAGAAGGAAAAGAAGAATTCTCATCTGTACATTTCAGAGAGAGCAGGGCCTGCTAATATGTTGATTTCAGACTTTGAGCTTCCAGAAGAGAGAAGAAATTCCTGTTGTGATAAGCCACCAAGTTTAGTTTGTGGTAGTTAGGGCAGCCCAAGGAAATTAATATACCATCCATCTTCCCAGCCACATCACTCTTCCCACTTCTGCACAGACTAAGCCAGCTATGTTGAAATACTGGAATATGCCATCTTCCCTTCAATGGTTTGCACATCACATTCCCTCAACCTAGACGTCCTTCCATAAATTACCAACCAGATGAACTCCATTCAGTTTATTCATAAGGGACTTAAGTGCCTGCTCTACAGTGTCCCCCAGAGTGCCTGGTTCATGACCTACTAAAACCACTTAGCATGTTATAGTCTTTATGCACGTCCACTCCTGCTAGCAGACTGAGCCCTTAGAGGGTAGGAACTATAGTTTATATCCCCAGTGCCTAGCAGACTATAGATACTTAAATGTGGAATCAATGAATAAAAGATTCAAGTACAAGAGTCATCTAGGAAAAGATGTCACCTATGAAAATTTTATTAACAAGGGCTATTATACTTTATTAGGCACACACAAAAATATCAATCTACTACTGAAAAACCTTATCTATAAGATGATAGCAGTGATAAGGACACACATGACTGAAGAATACCACTGAAGAACAAACAAAACTTACTGGTGGAGTTTTCTGAGAGAGCTCTCTATTCAACCTGTCAGTAAAGCTCTGTATTAGCGTGTTTCCTCCTGCCACTATAACACTTCCATAGAGACCCTAGGATAAAAAAAAAAAAAAATTAGTTCCAAATGTTTCCAACAGTTTGTTTTTTTAAAAGATTTTATTTATTTTATTTAAGTGAGAGAGCACAGAGGGAGAGGGAGAAGCAGGCTCCCCGCTGAGCAGAGAGCTCAATGGGCTCAATCCCAGGACCCTGAGATCATGACCTGAACTTAAGGCAGATGCTTAACTGACTGAGCCACCCAGATGCCCCTTTCTTCAACAGTTTTAAATACAACTACAACTAAAACTACATCATCCTCTACAATTTTCCCTTTCTTTTTAAATTTTTTTACTTCTATATACACCTCGTACCTTAATCCAGTGGTTCTCAATCCTCACTGCACATTCAGTTCATTTAGGGAATTTATAAAACAAAATGCCAGAAGCAATTAAAATCTGGGGATGGGGCACAGGCAAAGGTTTTGTTTGCTTAAAACTCCAGATGATTTTGGGGGCCCCTGGGTGGCTAAGTCAGTTGAGTGTCCAACTCTTAGTTTTGGCTCCTGTCATGACCTCATGGCTTATGGGATCAAATGCTGCATCGGGGGCTCTGCACTCAGTGGGAAATCTGCTCGAAGATTCTCTCCCTCTGCCCCTGCTCCCACTCATGTGCTCCCGCTCTTCCTCAAAAAAAAAGAAAAAATAATCCAGATGATTTCATGAGCATTTAAAGTTTAAGAACCACTAACCTCAAGCAATTATTCTAAAACTAAAACCCAAACATAATTTTTTGGCAGAAAGCTGCCAGTATTTAGAGGTTTGTTTTATACCTTCATCTTAGAATGCTCAGCTAGAAGTTATAGTATTTAAAATTAGACAATAAAGATTATTTAATGATTATGATGGACAATGCATAATCATAACATCCCTGGCCAAAATGACTGCTACCTTTCTCCTGGAGGGGTATGCATTAGAACCACACGGGAAACTTTTTCAAAATCAACATGCTGATTCCTCCCCCAAATAAAAATAAGCCCCTACTTACATGGAGTATACTTACCTCTAATTTGCCTGTATGTATCAGAAAGCTAAATGTCAGCCTGCCTTTTTCTGAAGTTTTTATTTGAATTCCATTAGTTTACATACATGTCAGCCTGTATGCTTTTTTAGTGGCTAAGTTCCTACTTTAAAAATTTATTCCAAATATCTAAATCATCTATCTTTTAAAAGATAAAATGGAATACAGAATAATTATGTCCTCTGTAATCAATGTAAACATTAACTAAGGGAGGTATCTCACTAAAAACAAAAAGTTATCACAATCTTACAGTAAGTATAATTCAACTCAATTGCCTTCTCCTAAAGTGGCCTTGAGTTTGTGCTAGAAAATTCCATTCTTACCTCACTTTTGTCCTAGAAGCAGCAAATGCCTGCTACATGGCTAGCTGAAATAAAGAATATTTTTTTCATAGCCGCCCAAAAGTCTCTTTTGAACATGTTTCTTATACATCCCTAGCTATCAGCACTATGCTCTAAGCTAATGAGTTAACTCAAACAATTTTTAAGGCAGTATGTAGGGTACAAACTGAATCTAGGGGTTTTGTGTTTTTTTTTGTTTTGTTTTTAAGATTTTATTTATTTATTTGAGAAGGAGAGCACATGAACGAGCATGAGCAGGGGGTGGGGCAAGGCAGAAGGAGCAGCAGACTCCTGCTAAGCTGAAGGCAGCCATGTAACTGACTGAGCCACCCAAGCATTCCTGAATCTAGGATTTAAATAAGATATAATCAATCTCATAATTAGTATGTATATAATATGTAGTTATTATTTAAAACTTGGCAAAGCACAAAAAATATGAAGGTTCATTCTAAACTCCATGTAAAAGTTACAATTTAAACCCATACCTTCCTGAACAATAAAAGTAGCAAAATTATGTAAGAAATATCACCAATAATATATATTTTGGTTTGTCACGTTTTAGGAAATCTCTAGAAGAGCAATGTCCAAAAGAACTTTCAAGAGGCACCTGGCTGGCTCAGTCGGTAGAACAAAAGAACTTTCAGTGATGACAGAAACGTTCCCTATCTGCACTATCAAATGTAGCTATTAGCTATATTCTAAAAAACGGAATTTTAAATTTTTACTTATTTTAATTTAAATGGTCACATGTGGCTGGTAGCTTCCACACTGGACACCACAGCTCTAGAGTTTGGCATTTTTCCTTTTCTAGTATTTCACAATTTTACATATTCTTTTTTTTTTTTTTAAAGATTTTATTTATTTATTTGACAGAGAGAGATCACAAGTAGGCAGAGAGGCAGGCAGAGAGAGAGGAGGAAGCAGGCTCCATGCTGAGCAGAGAGCCTGATGCGGGATTCGATCCCAGGACTCCCGAGATCATGACCTGAGCCGAAGGCAGCGGCTTAACCCACTGAGCCACCCAGGTCCCCCAATTTTACATATTCTAAAATGGATTTCGGGACGCCTGGGTGGCTCAGTTGGTTAAGCAGCTGCCTTCGGCTCAGGTCATGATCCCAGCGTCCTGGGATCGAGTCCCACATCGGGCTCCTTGCTCCGCAGGGAGCCTGCTTCTCCCTCTGACTCTGCCTGCCACTCTGTCTGCTTGTGCTCGCTCTTGCTCTCTCTTTGACAAATAAATAAATAAAATCTTAAAAAAAAAAAAAAAAAAGTAAAATGGATTTCAAAGTCAATGGCCAATGTTGACAACTTAAATACTGAACTAAGGGGTACTTCCTTACCCTAAAAAATACTTTTATACCATAAGCAGAAGGCTGACACTTACTGGTCTGATATCAATATCACACATTCCAACACTTGTAGTGACAACGTGACTAACTCCCAACATAGTATTTCCTGATAAGCCCTAAAACAAAACAAAAATGAGTAGTCAACAGAAGAACTTCAAACAACGCACCCAAAAATATCTGGTCAGTCTTACTTAGGTTTTATAATTAAACAAGATATTCACGTGTATGGGACAAGCCAAGCTAATTATGAAAAAAGCTTTCATACCTTTACATTGGAAGGGTCAAATAATCCTTCAGGAATCTTTAACCGTTCTGCTCCAAAGTCACAATTGTACCCATTGGGGAATTCATAATGAACAGTTGGCATCTGTGCAGCTACTCTGAAAACATAGTAAACAACATTAAACAAAAGAAAAAAAAATCCTGCCCAAAATTATAAACTAAGAAATTATCAACTTGTAAGAAAGCAGAGTGAGAGTATCTTTCTTTTATAATGTTAGTCAGTGTTTCTTAACGTAACTTTTTACCTTTAGACCCGTTATGCATATTCTGCAATTCTTTAACTAAACAAATCAATTTCTTTCCTCATTTATGAAGTATTCAGTGTTTAGAAGATTAAGATGAAGGTTTTAATGAGCTATTATAAATCTTGTAGATAAGAAAACATACTGTTCATCGTAAGTTGAATCTGATACTTGAAGTACTGAAGCTTGAAAGTCCTGGATAACACACTATGGATTAAAAAAAAAGTTTTTAAGAAACAAGGTTATAGAGATTTGTCTCTGCAATCTATACTTTTTGTAATATTGTATTTAAAATACTTTTCTTAATGAAACTGGATCATGATCCTGGATGGCAAAGTCATTTCAGGGGTATAAGTCTATCCAGCAAAGACTCAAGAGTATCAAGAAACCCAATTCTAAACATTTTCATCAGAAACTATATTATACCACATTTAAATTAACAATAATTTTTAAAAAATTAATAATTACGGAAAAATGATGAAATAAAAACAATTAGGAACCTGTTCTGCGTAACAAAACTGGTTTCAGAACACTTGTTTTTTCCTTAAAAATAAGCCTAGACTTAGAAGCAAGATTTTGTTATCTGGGTGAGTACACATGTGCACGTATGTGGCATCTTATATAATTTCTAATGACTGCACATAATGTAAAATATTTTAAAATTATGCTACAAAATACATACAACCTCTAGGCTGCTAAGGAAAAAATCTAATATCTACGCAAAATTGTTAATCATCTCAACAATTTTCCCATCTACTGAACACCCACAAAAATCTTTATCGTTAGATACAAAAGGTATCAGAGAGAGACATCCCTGGCATAGTAAATTATTACTTTCATATCCTTTTATGTTAGAAATGAATATACGTCTGTGATGTGAGAGGTTTTACTAACCTCTCTTCCTTTAAGTTGTATGTTCAGAGAGGGATTTTTGATAAAGAAAATCTTACTGGCTCCTTACTAGAATAATGACACATTTTTTTAATATGGCTGACTGATGTTAAATAAGAGAACATTATTTAGCCATACTCAGTTCTCTATAGACTGAAACAATTATCTTAGATTAAAAAGGTACAGAATAGCATAATATTTGTTTTTACTCCAAAACCAAAGTTCCTTCCAGGTCTTAATGTAATCCAAATGAATATAGTATTTTGTTGAGATAATTTGTTTGACAAATATGAAAAGCACCCCTTCCCTCTCAAAATAAGCTATTATTTTTGTTTGTAAAGTACCATTAAAACTATAAAGTGCTCAGGGTGCTTGGGTGGTTCAGACAGTTGACAATCCAACTTCGGCCCAGGTCATGATCCCAGGGTCCTGGGAGTGAGCCCCGAATTGGGCCCTGCACTCATCAGGGAGCCTGCTTCTCCCTCTGCCCCTCCCCCCACTCATGCCGTCTCTCTCTCTCTCTCAAATAAAATCTTAAAAAAATATAAAATATTTTTCTAAATATTTAATATATACAAACTGCTCAAAAACTACTCTATTAAAAACTTATAGCCTACTATAGTTTTAAAAAGAGAATAAGGGTACTTACATTACACATATAATTGTGCCAAGACCTTGTAACCTGTGGCAACTTCTCTTTTCTTTTCCAGTTTGCTGGAGATCCTTCACGAACAGCTTCCTGAGTACCAAGAACATGCGCTAGAGTTCATTCACAACATAGGAAGTAGGGAGTTAGAGGTAAATTCCAAAGAGAAAATTCAAGCATCCCTTACTTTTGATGCAATCATATACGGAGGAATCAGTTCTATATTCATTTCTTGGAAGAGTTCTCTGCATTGCATAGTAATGAAGTCTCCAGCAAGAGGGGATTTCACAATGCCTATGAAAACAGATTAAACAAGGCTAAGACAGTAGTAAATCCAAGTGCCTTGAGATAAATTCTTCTGTGTATTTATATATGAGTAATTTTTTCAAGTAGGATTATCTGAACCAACCCTTTAAGCATGAATGAAGCCATGCATCAGTTTTAAATACATATTATGAAGATTTTTTAAAACCTCTTAACAAAGACATTTTTTGGACACTGATATGACTTGATAGTCCAACTCACTGCTCTGTTATCCACATCTTCATGACAGCTAACATCATCTCAGCATACCCACATTAAATCCACTTACCCTGCTGAAGAACATAGCCATCGTGAACTGGAATTGCAGTGGTATGAGTGGCTCCACTGTCCAAAATAAGCCCAGTAGAACGACCATTAGCAAATCTAGTTTAAAGCATTAAGGAAAAGAAAATATCAAGGCTCCCAAAATATATTTAATTGTAAATGCTTACTGTAAAGGGGAAGTTTTATTAGGGCATTCTTAAACAATGGCTTAAAATGTGTTAAAGTTAATCCAGGGATGAAAACTAGTGTCAAATATCTGGCTTAAAGAGAAATGACATCAGGTAGGACTTCCAAAATGATCGTGAAAGGAAGTCAGGGAAACCTTTATCCCAGAGAGATACCTATCGAACTGGTCAAAATTAGCACAACCATTCCAAGTCTTTGGAGCAGATGAAAGGACTTATATTTAACAAAATCTACAGAAATTCAGTAAAATGGTAGGAGGCTTTGGCATTTGAGCTAGGAACTAAAACTGTTCTCCACACAGGTTAAAGAAAAATCATTGTAGCAGTGTGGCAGCTAAGTGGCAGTTCCCACAACTCAATGGGAAAGCTATTCCAGGTGGATTCAACAGCCAACAGATCCCATCTTCCACAGCTCTGTGCTGCAAATGGCCTGTGTCACGTCAACCTCATACACCAACACGCAGGAGCAGGGCTATTCATTTGGTCATCAAATATTTACTGAGCACCTATTATATGCCTAGTGTTAATTCTGGTACTGAGTAAGGAACCATAGTTAGTCTGGTCCTGGCATTCGCAAGCCCAGAAGGCACAAGAAGGTGCTCTGAAACAGACTTTGCCCTGAATATCTTGTTTAGTAGAGATCAGTAATGCTGTGAAAAGAACAGCTTGGGGTGCACTGGGGGTATAATGGAGAGACCACCTAACCAACCCTGGGGAAATCCAAATGTAAGCTAGCAAGGAAAACACGGGAAGATATAGGAATATGTGGAAAATGCAGGCGGCAAGAGGATACAGTAAGGCCAGGGTGCAAAGTAGTTCAACAGAGCCTGCAAGAATGTGGAAGATGATTCTAGCTTAAAGCAGCCTGGAAATTAAAGATTATTAGAGGGGCAGTGAGAAGAGTGGGCAAGGTTAAGAGGAAGGGTTGCAGTAATTCCAGAAATAGCTTGCACCAAAAGCAGTGGCAGTGGAGAGAGAGAAATCAATGGATCTGAGAGGTCATGGGGAAGAAAAAACACAGGTCTTGATGACTAACTAAATTTGAAGGGTTAGAGAGAAAGATTTTGGGATGTCTGGGTGACAGTTAAGTGGATTTTTTTGGCTCAGGTCATGATCCCAGCGTCCAGGGATGGAGTCCCACATCTGGGTCCTTGCTCAGAGGGGAGCCCGCTTGTCCCTCTCCCTCTGTCTGCTCTGCCTGCTGCTCCCCATGTTTGTGTTCTCTCTCTTGACAAATAAATAAATAAAATCTTAAAAAAAAAAGAGAGAGAGAGAGAGATTTCCAGTCTGGGCAACTGGGAGCAAGAAGATATAAAGAAAGAGAAGGAATAAATTTGAGGGGAGAGAAGATTAATTCAGCTTTGGACATAATTTAAAGTGCTTCAACAGATAATTAATACAAAAAGTTCTAGTAGGGCAGGTGGATGTCAGCCTGGGGCTCACAAGAAAGATCTGGGATACAAAACAGATACATATTTGGATCTTGTTAGTGTAGAACTGGTATCTGAAGTCAAGAAAATGGATAATTTAAACCAGAAAGAGCATGTCAAGAGAAATGAAGGGCCAAGGGCAGAAAACCAAGGAATGTGTAAGAATGATCAGAATCAATGAGGATCAATGGCCAGAAAGACAGGTTGGTGATTTATCTTTGCTAATTCTGGTACTCTATTGACCTCTGGTCAACTATATACATAAACATTAATTTGATGCTCTGTTAGTAGAAAACAACAGATGCAGTAATACCAAACTAAAAAGTGGCATAAAGGTACATGGATCTTCTTATAAATAACAAAATCTGGACAAATTATCTTAGATGTCCATTTTAAGATACTGAAAAGTGTTTAAATGCAGTCACAATTCAGCCAAAATTTATTCTCATAAAACTGCAACTGGAAGGGGTAAGAAGGTAAAGTTTGTAGCTTCCTTGCCTGAAAGTACTCCCCAGCTCACAGCTACAATTGGGAAAGCAATGGTGGAAAACTGCAACTTTACCACCTTGAATGAACAGAGAAAGGAGTTCAGGGCTGGAAGAAAAGCTAGACAGGTAAGGCAGAAACCCTAGAAGTCAGAGAACTACAGAAGGGATCAAACCTAA
This sequence comes from Mustela nigripes, assembly GCF_022355385.1. NCBI lineage: Eukaryota > Metazoa > Chordata > Mammalia > Carnivora > Mustelidae > Mustela > Mustela nigripes. The sequence continues at coordinate 117,075,062 of NC_081558.1, forward strand.
AATCAGAGTATAAAACGTACCCACATCTCTGACTGACTGCTAAACTCTTCAGGGGCAGAACTTCAGGGGGCCCAACAAAAACAGAGAGAACAAAGAGTAATCCACTCTTCAAAGAGCAGCACCTAGGAGCTCTCTGATTTTCCTACACTTTTAGCTAACTGCATTCTCCAACAGTGTGCAGCTTGGACAGAAGGCCCTCTTTACTAGCTTGAGGTGTCAAGAGGACAGAGCCTGAGGTCGGCAGATATGAGAATCCAGCTATCAATTAAATCAGATAAAATAATGCTACCCTTCTAATATTTTTGTTTTGGAAAATATATTTTTTCATAAAAATGTTATTTATGTTAACCTAAATGGGTCTTTTGGGGTCATTTTTAAGTTAATAAATGCTAAAACAATTTTCAGTTGTGGTGCCTGTGTAGCTCAGTCAGTTGAGCATCTGACTCTTGGTTTTTGCTAAGGTCATGATCTGGGGTTCCTAAGATAGAGCCCCACACACATCAGGCTCAGAGCTTAGCTGGGAATTTGCTTTTCCCACTCCCCCTGCCACTCCCCCACCTCACACATATGCTCATTCTCACAAATAAAAATGTTTTTAAAAAACAGAACAATTCTTAGTTTTTTTCTTTCTTTCTTTTTTTTTTTAATCTAACACCTATTATTTTTTTCCCAAGATTTTTATTTATTTATTGGACAGACAGAGATCACAAGTAGGCAGAGAGGCGGGGGCGGGGGGGTGTGGGGAGCTCGATCCCAGGATCCTGGGATCATGACCTGAGCCGAAAGCAGAGACTTTAACCCACTGAGCCACCCAGGAGCCCCAGAACAATTCTTAGTTTTAATTTCTCACAGTAATCCTGACATACAACCCACATAAACAAAATCTTTACAGTCCTCAGAAACTCTTTAAAGTGTAAAGGAGTCCTAAAGCCATACATAATCTTTGAGGTCAAAACAATTTCTAGAATAATACTAAGATGTTAAATAACATAACTGCCCTTTTCACTGTCATTCTCTCATAAGTGTATATATGCGACTTTTCCAGAGACCACGTTATGTATGATACAAAACAGACTGAACGCAAAAGACAGATATGGGAATCCAATGTCTGTTACTAAGCCTGATGTTAAAGAGATTTGAAAAAATGTAAAATAATTCCACTCTTCTCAATTTTTTTGGTTTTAGAAATGTTGATTTTCATTAAAATATATTATGACTTATTATTAATTTACTTGGACTAAGAAATCTAATTTTTTGGTTTCTATTTTAATTTCCAATATGGTAAACCCCACCAAATACAATCTGCCACTAAGTAAAAGCTGTAGATGTAAAAGGTTGAGATCCACTGGCTGGAATAACAAAGCAAAAGGACACCAATCATCTAAATCCAGAAATGTAGGAAATTCTACATGACAATCTACTTCCTTAACAGACAAATTACAAGGGAAAAAAAGGGTCAGGGGAGTAGAACCTACAGATTAAAAGAGACCTAAGAGACATACCAAAGAAATACAATGTATGATCTTGTTCGGGTCCTGACTTATTATATATACCACACTGTTTTGTTTTGATTTTTAAAAATGTTATTGATATACAGAGAGCCTGATACAGGGCTCAATCCTAGGACCCTGAGGTCGTGACCTGAGCCCAAGGCAGAGGTTTTAAACCACTGAGCCACCCAGGTGCCCCTACCCTATACTGTTTTTTTAAGAAGTTGTTATTACTTCCTTTTTTTGTCTTGAGATGCAAGGTAAAATCTTTTAGAGATACATGCCAAAGTTTCTATGGATAAAATTTTATCAAATCTGGAATTTACTTCAAAATCATAGTGTGAGGGGGAGAGGCAAGGGTTTTAACTACTACAAGTTAGCTATGTTTTGAAAATTGAACTGTGCGATAGGCACATGGAGGTTCAATATGACATTCTATACTCTTCTGTATTAGAAATTTTCCGTAATAAAAGGTTAAAAAATAGAACAATGCCCGATTCTGTTTACATACTCCTTGCAAGGAAACAGCCAAACAGACCTAAGTTCAAATTCAGTAAAGCCACTTTCAAACTATGGACTTGAACTAGTTTGCTTACTTCGGCCACATTCCTGAGAGAGTTATTATGAGTATTAAGTGAAATAATGCACACAGTGCTAGCTAGCATTCTCTATGTTCTACTCAAAAACCTGCAATGGTACAGTAGAGTCTAAAGTTCAAATTTTTAAAATCTGACAGGCAAGGTACGTACAGTTTGACCCAAACCTATTTCCACAACTCCTTCTGAAGTCTAACAGAAATTCAACTATAAACTAAGTCACTAGAAAGCACTTATACTTCCTAGCTCCACACTCTTGCTAAAATCATCTCCAAAACACACCATTACAGACAACGTTAGATTACCACAGTGATTCTCATATATATGTAGAATTTACTTGACTATTACAGCAATCCAGGGAGGTACACAGCATAAGTGAGTAAAAAGTGAAGCTAGGTTTTTTTTGTTTCTTTTTTTTAAATAGTTTGCATTTTTTTTTAAGATTTTATTTCTTTATTTGACAGAGAGAAATCACAAGTAGACAGAGAGGCAGGCAGAGAGAGAGAGAGAGGGAAGCAGGCTCCCTGCTGAGCAGAGAGCCCGATGCAGGACTCAATCCCAGGACCCTGATATCATGACCTGAGCCGAAGGCAGCGGCTTAACCCACTGAGCCACCCAGGCGCCCCAGTAAAGCTAGGTTTTAAGTACTTAATTCAAAATCACACAGTCTGTAAGCATATCAAATTAAACCCTAAATACAAGGCTCCTTCCCCTATATCATACAAATAAATTCTATTTTCTTTATAAAGATTTTTTTTTTAAGATTTTTATTTATTTATTTGACAGAGAGGGAGAGGGAGCACAAGCAGGCAGAGCAGCAGGCAGACTCCCCACAGAGCAGGAAGCTTGACTCAAGGCTCGATCCCAGGACCCTGAGGTCAGGACCTGAGCCGAAGGCAGATGCTTAACTGACTGGCCACCCAGGAACCCCTTTAAATCTCTTCATAAAGATTTGTCAGGCTATTATTTTCCTCTGATGAACTTCCACCATTATTATACGAAAAAATCAAATTAATATGTACTTCTTCATGACTTTTGCCAGTTATTTTGAAGTACTTTTTTTTTTTTTTAAGATTTTATTTATTTGTAAGAGAGTGAGAGCACATGTGCACAAAGAGGGGGAACGGCAGGCAGCTCAGGGAGCTGCTGAGCAAGGAAACTACCCAGGGACTCGATCCCAGGATCCTGCCATCATGACCCAAGCTGAAAGCAGACACTTTACCAACTGAGCCACCAGCATCCCTTAAAATACTATATAAATCTGTTACTTACCTTTTAACAAGAATATTACATTACAAATTCTTTGAGATAAGGACATAATATTTCCTGGTCTGTCCCTTAACATGTCTACAATAAATATTTGGTGATTTTTTTTTTAAATTGATGATTAAATCTTAAGTGAACTTACAGCTAATTTCCACTTTTCTATAGTAATGGGAGAAGAGAAAGAAAATGGCAATCTTTGAACTTGTTTAATCCAACTGGCTTAAACACTACCCTCTATTCACATTCCCCTTCTAAAAACAAATGTTTTAAAAACCTTGATAACAAGCAGGATTTGAGCATTTCTTTCTTATTTCCCTCTAATAACTTCTGGCATATTTATTCCAATAAGAAATACTAAAAGACAGCCAAAAATTAAGGAGAGAGGAAAAAAACCCAAACTTTTGAACAAGCAAGAACTGGCTCATGTCTTCCTGCTGGGGGCATTCCCTTTAAGGGCACCACATTTACTTTGAAAGAAAAGCTGAGTATTACTCTTTAAAGGATACGCTGTCAAAACTGCAGTTTTGCAAAGGAAGAATGCAGGGATATTGTAGTGTTCAAACATTAATTCTGTCAGTTTCTCTCTCTTTGCTCTAGTATTCCACTTGAGAAGAGGGGAAAAAGAAATGCAAGTTATTTACTGTTTAAAAACTAAAAAGTTGATTTATTTCAAGATTCAATATAGCACTATATTAACAAAGATATAAATATTAAAAATAGAATAGAGTACCACAGAAAATAATCCTCATAAGAATATATATTTTTGTTTGTAAATAAATTTAGTAAAAATCAATTAAAATTTACCATTTAATAAAAAGTAAAACTGTCTGTTTCTATGAATTCTACAAGTTATACAGACTTTTCAAAGTACAAGAGAATCATGATTCTTATAAAGTATTATTAAATCTTAAGAGTGAATCTAGTAATTTTAAACCACCAAATTTTCCTACTTAGAGCTGGTACTCCTAAACGAAACTAGGTTAAAAACAGTAACAAAATGTTGATAATTTATGATTGTTAGCTAGCCTGCTAGGCTCTTTGGACTCTGTACCAAATTTATTTCACAAGAGACTTCAGTCTGGTAATTTCCAGCCCTAGTTCCACATTGGACTTCTCACTTGGAGAGCAGAGTATACAAGCAGATACACCCTGCCTCTGGAGCACAGGGGTAATTCATAAACCCAAAGGGAAGCAGCCCAAGGAAGTCAAATGTTAAACAAATCCCTGAAAAATAAGGAGGGCACAGACTGCATGGAGCACTGGGTATTATACGCAAACAATGAATCATGGAACACTACATCAAAAACTAATGATGTACTGTACAGTGACCAACACAGCACAATAAAACAACAACAACAAAAATCCCTGGTGGCGGGGGTGGACCAAACCCCATTTAGGGTGCTTTGTTATTGTTCTCTGAATATTTTACTTACTGAGATAATAAAAATTATAATAGTATGTAAAAATTAATCCCCTTTCCCTAATTTTCAAAATTCAAAATATGAACTTCTATGCCTCTTTAAAGAAAAAGAAAACATTCTTCAAATGAGTTTAAAAAAACAACAACTACAGAAACTCAGAAAACAAAGTCTGTCTTACCGGTGCTTCTGACATGAGAACAGGATGCAGGCTGGCTTCTGATTTGACATGCATTTTGTAGGTATGATCCAAAATAGCCTGGAAACTATCCCAGTCTTCAACTACAATATAAGATTAACACCCTGAAAACAATGCTTAGTTGAAGATGAATACAGAATCTTAAGAGACTGTTTCTACAGTTTAGCATTAACAACAGAACCTACTTATTTCATAGATTTACTTCATAATATAGTACTTTAGTGCTCACTTTGGCAGCTCATATACTAAAATTAGAAACGTAATACAGTATTTATATAGACATAATCTTTGTTTTCTACGAATATGGAAACTCTTTTTGTTTCCTTCAGCCCCCACAGTATCACAATCTGTAGACCTGTCCCAAATGTAATTGGTGTATCTAATAGACCTAAAATACCAAAAAAATATTATTCAGTAAGTACATACTAGAGGCATAGTATGCAATTTAAATGGTAGGAGAACATACAAAAGAATGGTATGATCTAGATCTGATATTCAAAAAGCTTACAATCTACTTGAAAAAACATTAAAAGATACAAAAAAAGAACCCTCAGGGAATTTAATATGCCTTAATTTGGCTTTCACCTAAACGTTCCATCAAAACTACTTGCATAAGTCACTAATGACCTTCTAACGGACAAATCCAGAGGAAAATTCCCATTTGTACTATCACTTGACCTCTTTTAACATTATCTGACACTACTGACTGCTCACCAGTTTAAAAATTTGTTTTGCCACTGTCCAAAGAAGAATGGCATGACTTGTACAACATACTCCCACAGGTGTAGGAGGATTTTGTTTGTTTTGGTAAATGAACTTTGTTAGTCACTGTAACTTTTCTCTTCCCTTCTTAGTGTAAATCTCAATGTCACAGCTGAGAATGAGACTTAATCACTTCCATGCTTCCAGAACTTGTTCTTCCCTTGGCATTCTGCTGAATATTAATTCTCCTACATCCCTAACTATTCCTCCTTCAGGGGCACCTTTTCTTTTCTGTTAAATACAGAACAAGTTCTGACAAGGAACCCCATCCTCAACCCGTGTCTCAAACCTCACATTCTTTCTGGCTAATATAATGCAACTCCATGTCTTAAAATTTTCCTCACCCACTTGCTCTAACAGCACCTATATTCAAATACTTTGAACGCAGTAACAAACCCATTTACACTCTGTACAGAAAAACACCTGTTTGCAAGGCTGATCCCCAGTGGTATCTGGGAATTTGACTGACAACCAGTTCCCTACACTGATATAAAATTTCCCCTAAATAATAAGAGTAGTTCATTGTGCCTAAACTGTTTGTACAATGTCGTTTATGCTGAACACTTTCTTTCCCTCTGGGAGCCTTGGATTTTAGTACATGCAAGGCGCAGGGTCCCTATGTGACCACCACAGTAAAAATCCTCTCCAATGAGCTCCTCTGGTAGACAACACACATTACATCTCATCACTAGAGGAATTAAGTACATCCTCCCTGACTCCATTGTGAGAAGACTGGGAAGTTTGCACTGGTTTCCTCTGGACTTCACTTGATGTCCTTTTTTCCTATCTATTTTGCTTTGTATCCTCTCAATGTAATAAATCTTAGCCATGAATACAACTATATGCTGAGTCCTGTGAGTCCTTCTCGTGAATAAATGAACCTAAAAGTGATCTCATGTAATATACTTGTCTGTTAAGACTGTAAAACTTGCTCCTTCCCATTCTATCCTACTTCAACGAATGGTACCCAATCACTTCCATCAAAAATTGAAGAAACTTTTTCAACTCATCTCTTTCACCTCTTTGATATCTCTCCCAAAGCCACCTCAGGATCTCCACCATCAGTGATAAAATTTCAACCCTCTTCACTTTTCATCTGAATTCTCACCTCCCTACCTGATCCTCCTGTTTCTATTAACACCTTCCAATCTAGCCTACATACTGCTTTTACAATCTCTCCAGCTGGCAGGTATGAATATTTCACACCTCTGTTTAAACTCCTTTGGGGTTACCTTTCAGAGCTGCCAGCTTAATACACCCTTGGCATGGTTTACAAGCCTTATTATTACTGCTCCATGCTCACCTTTCCTGCAACTGGTCCTAATGCATCCACTGTTAAAGCTATACTTAATTGATGATCTTTCTAAACAGGTAGGCTTTTTCCACAGCCCCACCCCTTTACATACGCCAGCCTTCCAGTCAGGCTCATCTTTACTTATTGATCAAGATCCGATACAAACGTTACCTCCTTTATGAAAACCATTACTGACCCCCAATGACAGAGTTAAATACCCCTCCTTTCTAATCCCACTGCTTATCAAACATAACTATAGAAATATACAAATATTTGTATATTTATTATATATTTATATCTATCTACCCTACGAGTCTCTTAAGGAAGAGGAACATGCTTGATGCCTCTTTGTATTCTTGGTGCCGGAACATCAGTTTGTGGAATAAAAATAATAAAATAACCGATAGTCAACTTACAAGTTTTATGTCTAAAACACAGCATGTATATTCTATAAATCAAATCCACAGAAGCAAAGATCGTACCCATCCCATTTTTTAGTGGTGAAATGGCCTCCGTATTCTCCCTGGGAACACGCAGGGCATTAGTATCTATATAATAGGTGGGGCCACCCTGTTTGCCTTTATCGCCGTCGATTTCCATCAGGGTGCTTCCATCATCTCTTTCTACCACCATACCAATAGCTGTGGGGAAATCCACCTGCAAGAGTCAAGAACATGATAATACAAGTTTTACCTGCTTTTTTTTTTTTTTTGAAATCAGTTTTGCGGGCTTTTATCAAGTAGTCATTTTTTTCCAACTGAAGTCTTTTACTGTAATTGAGTCAGAATTTCTGCATGAATTTAATTCTACATAAATGGACTTTTCATATCCAATTAACTAATACTACACTTACTTTGGGACAGTCTTCACCAGCATAACCAGCTCTCACAGTGTAGGATCCAATATCAAAAACAAGAGCTCCAACTTCATCTGAAAAGATGAAAGGATAATTAACATTAACAACCCACAGGTATCATATGAAAATTAAGAGCACTTAATGTGCTTAAAATGAGAAAGTATATGAAACCTCTATTACAAATTAAAGCAGGTATTACATTCATATTATTACTAGCTTGAACCTAGTTTTAAATACATCTTAAAGATTCATTTAGTTAAAATATAACAAGTCATAATTGTATCAGTATAAGTTCAATCAGCAATGAGACAGTACACTAAAATTGGGTAATTTGCAAGACCTTACTTCTCAAACGGGCTATTTACAAAGATGTGGGGATAATACAGGAAAACCAAAAGGGATAGTATGGTACCCTAGCACTAATAATACCATCCTTAGAACTGAAGAAACATGGAGAAGAACTGTTACCAGAACCCAGAGAAAGTTGTGTTTGGAGGGCTACCTGACAAGGAGCTCTGACTTCAGTTGAGGAATGCAGTGAGCCATGGCTAACCCTGAGGGGATGGAACCAGGCTAATAAATATGCCAACCTCTCTCTCCCCCACTCTCCATCGGCTCACGTCATCTCACAGTTTATCACCCAATTGGGCCACTTCTGAGTGCGAAAAGGGCTCCCTATTAATAGTTCTACCAGGACAAGAGGCATAGAGTAGGAAATACGATCAGCCTTTCCAGGCACAAAGAGGATGAATGGGTGGAAAGTAGATCTGGAGGGGCAAAGGGAAGATATTCAGTATACTTAGGTACCATTTTTTCAGATATTAAGGGAAATTACATCCCATGCAATTAGAGAAGAAACTTAGCAAAACTCCAAGAAAAAGAGGGACTCCGAAGAATAAGAGTTTAAGATGTAATTATACTGGGGCGCCTGGGTGGCTCAGTGGATTAAGCCGCTGCCTTCAGCTCAGGTCATGATCTCAGTGTCCTGGGATCGAGCCCTGCATCGGGCTCTTTGCTCAGTGGGAGCCTGCTTCTCTCTCTCTCTCTGCCTGACTCTCCACCTACTTGTGATCTCTCTCTCTGTCAAATAAATAAATAAAATCTTGGAAAAAAAAAAAAAAAAGATGTAATTATACAGACCAAGTAAAAATCATGAAAATGAAGTTATCAAAGTTTGCACATTTCAAAGATTTTTAATAAAGTTTAATGCTGAGGAAGAAAGCTGGTAATTTTTTTTTCACATTCATATCCAGAGAATAGCCTTTAATTATACTTTAAAAATATTTCACCCAAAACAGCATGCCTCCAAAAACAAAACACCTGGATTTTCCAGACACTAATTGTTCAAGTAAGAATTTTTTTCAATCCTTAAAAAGTATAAAGAACTATTATTTATCTCCATTAAATTGGCAAAATCCACCTGATAAGATCGAGTGTTGTCAAAGATATAGGCAAAGAAGAGCTCCTACACATTTGCTTATAAAAGCTGTAAACTGGTAAGACCACAATGTACAATTCAGTCATATGCATTAAAGTTTAAAATGTGCATACACATTACACTTTTATCTTCTCTAGAGAAACTCTCACACACATACCAAAAGGAGACACATTTTAGAATGTTTACTAGCTATGTGACCTTGGGTGATTTCTAACTTCTCTGCCTCAGTTTTCTCATATGTAAATGTGCATAATAATAGTTCCTATCTCACAGAATGCTTGAATAATTAAACATGTTAAATGCTATAATGCATGTAATCACCTGGAACAGTACCTGCACATAATAATCACAGCAGGTGGTAGCCACTATTACCATTATCATCATCACACCGCTCGTCACAGGAAAAAATAGAAATAATCTAATAGTCTCTCAGAATGGAGACAGATAAACTATAATTTATTCACACCATGAAATATTATACAGCAGGTAAAATGAATGATCTAGATCTACATATATTAATACGGATAAATCTCCAAAAAATGGTTAGTTTGAACAGCTAGTTAATACACACACACACACACACACACATATACACACATACACACACACGTTATCATACTATTTAATTCATTATGGACACATAAACTGAGTAAAAGCATAAAATCTGTATGGGGTCTGGGAATGTTACCTACAACTTCAGTTCTGTGGCTTCTTCTATGGAGGGAGAGGAAGGGACTCTATATCAATAACGTTCTACTTCTTAAAATATCTCAGGCAAATACAGTAAAATACTACATCTATTTATCACACATAAACTTACACATTTTTAGTATGTCTTACGTACTAAAAATTAAGTTTTAAAATAAAGAAAAATCAGTGGTTATACAGACATTCGTAGTTTAGAGATGGTGTCCTTACAGAATAATGATCTCATTTTTATTCAAATAAACTGAAGAGCTACCTATTTTTACTTCTAATTTGAAAGGAGGTTTCTGCACTTACTACGTTTCACAAAGTAATTCCATTCTCTATACAACCTTCTGATCCAAATAATTTTGTCTGAAAGTAGGGGTGCATTTGTTATCACCATAGCTGTACATTCAGGAACAAAGAGTAAAGTTACCCAATGAATATGAATTAAGAAACGTTAACACTGACTAATCAGAATACTCGCTAAAGAAATATCCTAACTAAACAAATGAATTACCTTTCTCAAGGATCAATCTTTTGTCCTACGACAGGGCTCTTAACCTTTTCTGTATCATGGACCTCTTTCACAAAGCTCTGGGCTGAATTGTTTTTCCCTAAAATTCCTATGTTGAAGTCTTAACTCCTAGTATCTTAGAACATGACTCTATTTAGAGATCAAGGTCTTAATTTAAAGAGGCAATTAAATTAAAATGAGATAGTTAGAATGGCCCCTAACCCACTATGACTGGTTTTGGCATGAAGAGGACAATTGGATACAGATATGCAGAGGAAAGACCATGTGAAGACACAGGGAGAAGAGAGTGCTTATGAGCCAAGGAGAAAGACCTCCAAAGAAGACAACTCGGCCAACACTTTGATACCAGATTTCTTGCTTCCAGAATAGAGAGAAAATTAATTTCTGTTATTTAAGCCACACAGTCTGTGGTACTTTGTTACAGCAGCCCTAGCAAACAAATACAGCACATCAGGACACTTATGACTCCTTTCTTGTAATGTTTTAAAATAGATCACAGGGGCACTTGGGTGGCTCAGTGGGTTAAAGCCTCTGCCTTTGGCTCAGGTGATGATCCCAGGGTCCTGGGATTGAGCCCCACGTCAGGCTCTCTCTGCTCGGCAGGGAACCTGCTTTCCTTCCTCTCTCTGTCTGCCTCTCTACCTCCTTGTGATCTCTTTCTGTCAAATAAATAAATAAAATCTTTAAAAATAAATTAATCAATTAAATAAGATTCCATCTCAAATCTCTCAAGTCCTCACCTTCATCTAGATCCATATCTCAAACTTTTTAAAAAATGTTACAAATAAGATTTTTTGTTACCATTAAATGTCCAAATTTTAAACAGATTCTTGGCCTGGTGGCTCATATCCAACCAACTATATCGGGGCACCCGCATGGTGCAGAGGGTTAAGCATCAGGTTCTTGGTTTCTGCTCAGGTTGTGGTGGATTCCCCCACTTCCCCCAATGCCACCCCTGCTCCATGCTGAGTGCAAAGTCTGCTTAAGACTCTCTCTGCCCTACCCTACACCACTCCCCGCTGCAAAGCGCACACACTCTCTCTCAAATAAATAAATCTTTAAAAAAATAAGCAGTAAAAATAAATGCAAGTTCGTCATTCTGTAGATCAGCAAGGCTCACTTCAAAAACATGATACCTAGGCCTTCAGATGCGATTTTGGCTCCATTAAGTTCTCTTGACTAGTGTTTTTCCTGTACTTCTTAACACTGAACACAGGTGGTACTTTCACATAATACCAATTTTTCTTAGAAAACAGATCAACTGCTTTTTTCTTGGGTCCCCTTCTAGCCCCTTTACTAAGGCACTTGTTCTTAACAACTGCTGTGGTGCTACTCAGAGAGCCAAAAGGTCACATCTCAAACTTCTTAGTGTACAACATCAATTCCTCCTGATGGCCCACTGGTACCTCAAACTCAACATATCTGAAGCACTGTCTTCTGTTCCCCATCCTACCTAACCTAGTCTCAGCCGTGCTATCATAATTTGTGGCCTAGTCAGCAGAGGCAAAACGCTGAGAATTGTGAATGCCTTCACATTTTTCATACCTCTCAAAAAGTTTTGTTGGGCGCCTGGGTGGCTCAGTGGTTAAGCCGCTGCCTTTGGCTCAGGTCATGATCTCAGGGTCCTGGGATCGAGTCCCGCATCGGGCTCTCTGCTCAGCAGGGAGCCTGCTTCCTCCTCTCTCTCCCTCTGCCTGCCTCTCTGCCTACTTGTGATTTCTCTCTGTCAAATAAATAAATAAAATCTTTAAAAAAAAAAAAAAAAAAAAAGTTTTGCAAAACATTTATGCTAAATATTTCTCAATTACCCTCTTCTTTACTACCATTGCCACTGTCTTGGGTCAAGCTCTTCTTTTAAAAAATATGGGAGTGCAAGTGCATGGGCAATGGACACACACACACACACACGTAGGGGAGGGGCAGAGAGAGAGGAAGAGAATCTCAAGCAGACTCCTGAAAGCACAGAGTCCAAGGTGGGGCTTGATACAACGATCCCAGGATCATGACCTGAGCAGAAATCAAGAGTTGGATGCTCAACCAACTAAGCCACCCAGAAGCCCCCCGAACCAAACTATCTCAACAGGGAATTATTACGATTCCCTATAAGTACCGTTTCCCATCTCTTCACCTTCTCCATCCCCAATCAATCTGCTGCACTGTTATCTTTCAAAATTGTAACTCTGAACATATGGGTACATAAATCCTTCAATAAAAAGAGTATCACTCAGTGGTTTCCCAACATCTACAAAATAAAATTCAAATCATTCCACTGAGTTCATATTCAAGGCTTAGCAAAATGTGACAGTAGTCCTATATCCCACCTCACATACTAGCATTACCACCATGTGCGCTCACTAAGCTACCCTTTGCATATGCGGTCCTTCTCTACTCTTCCTCCACCATCCCCAAAACCTCTCTTGTTAAGTTCTCTGACTTCCCCATACTGAGTTAACAACTTTCTTCTATGTTCTACCTTTGTAACTTCTACATATTGTCATTACTGAACGCACTATGTTGAATTAGTTACCCTTTCTCACCATGTCACCCAATTCTCATCATATGGTATAAATAAGATGCACCATTATTTCACGCATCACAAAGAAAAAAAAAGCATGCTGCCAATTAAACTCTGCCAAACCATCAAGAAATGTTCCATGTTAATTAGACTGGAATTAAAATTTTCTAAATTTTAAATATGTAAAGTAGAAAAACCCACAAAAGGAGAGAGAAATATTCCAACTTCAGCTCTTTAAAATTTGGGCGGGGGAATATACAACTAAAAACAGGTAAAATATGGTGTTTATTTATTTGACTGAGTCACCTATAAGGCTAAGCATCGTAGAGGCTATACCTGCCTGGCACATAATAAGCACTCAAAAACTGTTTTTTGAGTGAAATGAAATGAAAAAAATCTAACAAATCTATTATGCTCCTGTCCTAATTAGATGGCAAACTATTTTGGGGGGGGGAACTAGACAGAGTAGAATTTTAATCTGAGTGACACTCTTGATTCTTGGAATTTTGCATCTGCCTATTTTCCTTTTTCAAAGGATGGGAAATAGATCTATTTCCTGTATCTTGTACTAAGTGCCAACAAACCCAAAATAGGAGAATGGCAAAGGGAGATAGGGGACTTAAACCATAACCATGGAGGTCTGGATATTTAAAAACCAGGATACAATTTCTAACGGAAAAAAATCCGCTGGATCCCTTTGCTTCAAAAAACACTGTTTTCACTTCTCTGAGGATATTGATGTTTTTCCACAAAGTAAATGGCTTTCATATTTAGAGGTGTGGTTATTTTTCTGGGAAAATGTGAAGCAATGGTGGCAATTTTCTAACCTGGTCTTAAAACATTCCCATATAATACTGAAGGCAAATGACTTTGGAAGAAAGCATTTTATTTATTTTTTGTTTGTGTGTTTGGAAAAGGATGCCCCAACTCATGGGGATGATGGTCTTGAGAAATTTTTAAGATTAGAGATTTGGGAGTGAGAGGGTGCAGGAATGATGAAACACAATTTATCAGGAGTGGATTGCTTCTTTTTATAATGCGAGTTTGAAGAAAAGAAGAACCATGAAAAATGGTCAAAGGAGCAATGAGTAGGCCCAGAAATCAGTTAGAAAGTATAGAAATCTGCATTTCCATATTTTTTCCAAAGTATGAATTATGCATTATACCCAAGCTAAAGATCAATGTCAGATCTAGTCAGAAATCATTATTAGAATAAGATAGTTATAAATTTTAATATTTAAACTGCTAAGATCTTTTAAATAAGCAAGCAAGTTAAAAATACAGGCTAATGGGGCGCCTGGGTGGCTCAGTTGGTTAAGCCTCTGCCTTCAGCTCAGGTCATGATCTCAGGGTCCTAGGATTGAGCCCTGCATCTGGTTCTCTGCTCAGCGGGAAGCCTACTCCTCCCTCTCTCTCTGCCTGCCTCTCTGCCTACTGTTTTGAAACACAAAAATCATACACTTATTTTCTGAGTTTAAAGTATTTTACATACAAAATAGGCTTTAAGACATATTCCTCTCCATAAGCCTATGAGACAGAGGATGTTTATTCTGAAGACCTAAAACATACGTGAATATGCTGTGGCTATATAACTGAAAAATGACCTACGGAGAAAAAACCAAAAATTTTTTTTAAAATAGGAAAGGGTTTTATTGAAATGCCTTTTTCTTCATCCCAGAGATTCTTGTTCACCACTTATTCGGAAGTTATGTAACTCTGGGCCAGTTACTTTGTCTTTTCCATACCTTATTTTCTTACTCCATTATATGAGAATAGCAGTATCATTTCCTAGGGCTACTGCCTATGGAGTTCATGCACATATTAAACGCAACACATGAAAAGTCTCTGGAAGAGCTCTTAGTACAAAGTATGCACTCAAAAAATGTTTGCTACTGGGCGCCTGGGTGGCTCAGTGGGTTAAGCCGCTGCCTTCGGCTCAGGTCATGATCTCAGGGTCCTGGGATAGAGTCCCCCATCCAGCTCTCTGCTCAGCAGGGAGCCTGCTTCCTCCTCTCTCTCTCTCTGCCTACTTGTGATCTCTCTCTGTCAAATAAATAAAATCTTAAAAAAAAAAAAAAGTTTGCTACTAGCATTTGTTGGTATCCATTTTTACCTCAGTCAAATTAAACAACGCCTTCTAAGGAAAAACTCACTAACAGTTTCTAGGTCTTTGGATCAGTGAACCTAAAGGTCAAAACAAAGCCAACAGCCTCCAAGAGGCAAAGGCATAAACACCCAGTTTTTTGGTCAGGATGGCATCTTCAGATGGGAAAGAAGTAAATCATGAAGATCCACTGGGCTTTCTCCAAAGCAAAAAATGGGAAACTACTGACTCTCACATTTGAGAAATCAAAACCAAGAACATAAACGGGGAAGAAAAGGATGAGGATCAGCATACTACCGCAAAGAAACTCAAGCTACATTTCAAAAACTACTAAGAACTTTGGAAACCTCATTTCTATCCCTTACCTGTAAAACGCCATCCTCTTCAGAAACAATAACCTTAACAGACACCCTAACAAAAGCAACGCTCTAGATCTGTCTTGTTTTCTAAACTCCTCGAACACAGCAAAAACCAGAATCATATACATCAGTGCTTCCTACCCCTCTAGCAAGAACGAAAGCTCTGATTCAGTGCGTTTCGAGTGGGGCTTGAGATGCTGCATTGCTCAAAAGCTTGCAGGTGACGCGGACACGGCCGATCCATGGGCCACACTTGGTGTACCCAGGGTATCGTTATCTCACGGAACCTTCACAACCAACCCCACTGGGTAGGAATTCCCATTCCCAAAACGAGGAGCCTCAAGTTGGGAAAGGCTAAGCAACTTGGCGAACGTCAAAGGGCTCCATAAATGGTGAGACTGGAAGGACAAGCCAGGTCTGTGTAACCCCCAGGCCCGCGCTTATCCTTCCACTACACCACAGCCGACCCAAGGCTACAGGTGTTCCCACCAGGAACTCCGGGGAACCCACAGGCAGCCAACAGGCAGGAGTTACTGAAAGGTGTGAGGCAGTCGAGCGCGGAACCAGAAGAGGCTGCGTCCTGAGTGGCCGCCACTCCTCCCATCAGTGGTACCTCTCGCAGCTCGCGCTACCCTCCACAGGACGACGCGGAAACCCTCCGTCCCCGCTTACAAACTGCTGGGACCTCCCAAGTTTAAACGCGCGCGCGCGCGCCCCGAGGTAGCCGAGTTGTGGAGACCCCCGGGGAAGATGCGACCCTACGCCCGGCCACTCAAGCCGGGGCTCCGGGCCCGACCCCTCAGGATGGAGTGCCCGCCCAGGCGGAGACCGGCACGCACCCCCAAAACCCTGCTCCTTCGGGGGCCGAGGAACCGCAGGCGGCGGCGACTCCCGGCGCCCCGAGGCTCTCGCCGAGCCGGGTGGGCTCCGGGGGCGGGCAGAGCACGGGGCGGGGATGGGGCGGAGAGGCTGGGGTCCTGCGCGGGGGAGACCGGAAGGGGCCGCCGGGGAGAGGAGGGCTGGGGGCGGCGGTTACAAATCCCACACGCTAAAAAGGCGCGCTCTCTCGTCCGGCCGCACTCACTCACCTCCCCCGTACACCCCGCCGCTCATGGCTGTTGTCCGCGCGACTCCTACGCTAAAGGCTACCGGGCGAAGTGACTGCGACGGCCGCGGGTGCGGGTCCTGAGAAGCACTAGCCCCCTACCCCCTGAACTTCCACCGCCACCCCCCTCAGGCAACAAAGCGGCGTCCACACACCCCGGAGCTCAGTCACACTTGCTGTCTGGTATTATCGGCCAATCATGAGAGGCCCGGATACCCTTTAGCCAATCAGAACGAGTCTCTGCTGCATCCCTGCCGCGGCATAGCCAGTTTAGCCAATCGAAGGTAGCCAGGGAGGCGGGGGAAAAGAGAAAGCGACGGAAGGAGGGTAGGAGTTGGGTTGCGGAACCGGCCGCAGGCTGGCGGCGTGGGAGGGGGTTGGGGGAGGCTGGGGCGGAGCTTCCCGGGTGGGCGGGAGAGTAAGCCTGAGGGAGCCGGAGAGGGAGGAGCCAGACTGCAGGGAAGTGTCGGGGTGGGTCCAGGGGTGTGGCTGGTGGCTGAGTACAGGAGGGAGTCCTTTAACCTAAAGTAAACCTCTGGAAAACAGTCTAGGAATAGAAAGTGTCTCCACGCAGCAATTCCTAATTGGACTGTGGAGAATGCAGAATTTTTTTTTCCCCAGGAAATGTACTTTCAGCTAACCTTTATGTTAAAAAACTTAAAATGTTATGCTCAACTTTAGGGTAGGGAACAGTAAATCAGACAAACCAATAGGATCCCGCAATTTTTGAAATGGTTATTAATAATTAAAAGAAGAGGGGCGCCTGGGTGGCTCAATCGTTGAGTGTCTGTCTTCGATTCAGGTCATGATCCCAGGGTACTGGGATGGAGTCCCGCATTGGGCTCCCTGCTTGGTGGGAAGCCTGCTTCTTCCTCTCCCACCCCCCCACCCCCCCACCCCCCGGCTTCTGTTCCCTCTCTCGCTGTGGCTCTCTCTGTCAAAAAAATAAATAAATAAAATCTTTTTAAAAAAATAATTAAAAGAGGAAAGAGATGATATGCTATATACTTCCCCAACTAAATTTAGGTAGCACTTTAAATATTATTTTTAGAGGTATCAGCAATTTCTTTTATCTTGTGAGACAAGTGTGAAACAATCCTCATCCAAGCAAGTACCTAATACAAAATACATACTCAGTCCGTCTACTGTTCTTACTCTCCTATTTTTACCAGACCGGTCCAGGTCACTATCATCTTTCCCCCCTGAATTACTGCAATAACTTAATTGCCTTGCCTGTTGGCCACATTGCAAGCAGCTCAACCTATAAAAACGCCCAAATGGGGTCGTGTTACTCCAACTCAAACCCTTAAGAAGGATTGTATATTCTTGTAGTTGAAAGCAGTTCTTCAGTTGGTTTGTCTAGAGTCTAAGACATAGAGGCTGCTCTTAACCTTAGGAACAATGGAATAAAGCCTGGTAAGTCTCAGTGCCAGCAGCTGGCAGAAAGTGATAGTAGGGTGAGGAACAATGCTAGTGAGGAACTTTCCCATTCACTTAACAGTATAATCACAGTATATCTGATCATTTAGGAAACCCCCATTAACCCAAGGAGGTAATGCAGAGTTCTATAAACCATTGCCCATGGCCACAACTAACCTACTTTCTGTTTTCCTGTGGTCTGTGAGCTAAGAAAGATTATTCCACTTTTAAATGGTTTTTTAGAGGGGCACTTGGGTGGCATAGTTAAGTGTCTGACTCTTGTTTAGGCTCAGGTCCTGATCTCAGGGTCAGGAGATGATACCCTGCCTGGGGCTCTGCTCTGAGTGCTGAGTTAGGTGGAGTTTCTCCTTTTCCCTCTGCCCCTCAGGCTTGTGCACGCTCTCTATCTCTCTCTAAAATAAATAAATCTTACAAAATAAACACTTTTTTAAAAAAAAGAAATTATTTGTTTGTCAGAGAAAGAGCATAAGCAGGGGGAGCAGTAGGCCCAGGGAGAAGCAGGCTCCCCACTGAGCATGGAGCCGGATGCAGAACTTGATTCCAGGACTCCGGGATTGTGACCCAAGTGGAAGGCAGATCCTTAACTGATGAGCCAAACAAGTGTCCCTAAGATTTATTTTATTTTAGAGAGAGAGAGTGGGCACTTGCAAGTAAGGTTGGGGTGGGGGGAGGGGCAGAGGGAGAGAATTTTAAACAGACCCCAATCAGGCTCCATCTGAGGACCCTGAGATCAGGACCTGAGTGGAAACCAAGAGACTGACCTTCAACAAACTGAGCTACCCAATATTAAAAAAATATTTTTTAAATATTTTTATGAATAATATTTTGTGACATGTGAAAATTATATGAAATTTGCATTTTAATGACCATAAACTAAGCTTTCCTAGAACATAGCCTGGCTTATTGGTTATTCACTTATGGCTGCTTTTGCTCTGTAGAGACAAGTTGAGTTGTTATGACAGAGACTGTGTGACTAAGCTGGAGAGCATGTTTACCATTAGACCCCTTGTAGAGTTACCAACCCCTAAGATAGTTCATCTAACACATCTAGCACAATGCACTAAATACTCTATGTTAACTGTTGTCCCATCGTTACAGCTCTCACTACATAGATACATATCAAATCCTAAACCACATTTCCATTTCCACTCTGTGGTTTTATGCTGTGTTTGACTAATAAAGCTGATGAGCTATAAAATATGTGATACTTTGGTAATAATTAAACATTGAAGCAATACTTTTGTGTTCATAATACAGTAATCCATTTAAATCTGTTCACAATTTAAAAGCATAGAAATTTATATATACCAGCTTAAGTAGATTACATGTATTGCTATCTCTCTTCAATGCTATCTCCAATCTCTTCCATACATGTAGAGTTGGGTTGAAAAAGTAATATATTTTTCCTACTATTTCAGAGTTCATCAGAAAACAGAACAGCTCAGTAGGGTGAATGAGAACGATACTTCTAGCCTTCAGGGAGGCCTGAGATACTGTGAACGTCTCCACCCATAAAGAACACAGTGGAGTGCAGGGGGGTCGTCAGTAGAACAACACAGAGAAGACAGCTTGAGAAAATACTGGAAGCTTATTCTTGGCTGTTTTTGTTTAAAATAAGGGTTTTGCTTCATTTGATAATTTGAAAAGATATTATAAAACAGATCATTCATTCATTCATAATTTTAGGTTAGCTTATTCTCTTGATAAATCACTGGACATGTTACTTTATATGATAATAAACCATCATAATGAACTTCAAACAAACTGAACTTCAGAGTTACTTGGTATGTCTTAACTAATGGCTTGTTAATGCAGATAACAGTACACACTTAAGTCTTTCATAATTTTATTTTACTTTCTAAAAAGATTTTATTTATTTATTTGACAGAAAGATCACAAGTAGGCAGAGAGGCAGGCAGGGAGAGCGAGGAGGAAGCAGGCTCCCTGCTGAGCAGAGAGCGTGATGTGGGGCTCGATCCCAGGACCCTGAGATCATGATCTAAGCCAAAGGCAGAGGCCCAACTCACTGAGCCACCCAGACACCCCAAGTCTTTAATAATTTTAATCAGCCAATTGTTACAGGGCGCTAAGATTGTTGGCCTTAATGTATGAATTGTCAGAGGAAGAGACTGTTGAAAGAGGAAACCTATTTAATATCCCAAGAGAACAATGTCAGGGAACTGCGCATCCTCAGTAATAATGACATTGTTTCCTTTGTGGTGAGACTTACACTGTGGCAGCTTGTCTTCCATTCTTCATAATTAGGAAAATTGGTAGAAAACCCATTAAAAGAAAAACACTGACCCAGCAGAATCTACTTTGTAAAATATAAAATATGTGAGGGTTTTGGTTTTGCTTTTGGTTTTGGTTTTTTTGGTGTTAATATTTCTCCTCTGTAGCCTAACATGTTTTCCCTTAAGTCTTGGTTCAGCCTACATTAACATTACTTATAGCCAGTCGGGTTAAAAAAAAAAAAACAACAAAAACAACAGCAACTCAAGGTTATTGTCTGTCTGCCAGTTCTCAAGGGCATAACATACCCAAGCAATCAATGCTTGCAATTTTCCCGCCTAAGCCAGCATTCTCCTCCTGTCTATCAACCTAAAAATAAAAAGATATTGAGTTAACATATATGTAAACTTATTGAGCCCTTAGTAGATGCTCAGTGGTTGCCTCTAAATCCAGATCAATAAAAATAAATGCCCTTTCAGAAATTCTTTGTAATCTCCAAGCTGCAAGAATTTTCTGCATAGCCGCTGCAATACTTGGTTTTTCCTCACTGGGTCGCTGGTCTTCCATTCTTGCAATGCTGCACCGGCCTGCAGGAGATGCCCTACCTCGCTTCCGTATTCACCAGCTCTGTCAGATTTCAGATGGAATCACAGCAGGTGTTATAAAATATTATCCATCTTGTCCTGTCTCAGGCTTTATCAGTCTCAGAGTTGAAAAAAAGTTGCAACTTACTAATGTAAGTTAGGAAACACATTCAGGAGATTATCATTTGTTTAAAAAGAAGGATACAACAAATCCTGTACATTTAGAATTACTTTGTTTCATGCAGCAAAATACATGATATTAGCAATTACCAAAAACTAATTTCAATGTAAATAGTTTTGTGGAGATACGTTTGAAAAAAGGAGTCATTGTAAGTACCAGTCTGTTCAGTGAAATTCCAAAAAATATAAGCACTACTGGGATAAAGAATAAATATCTGGAGTTTTTCACCAATAGAAATATGATTGATCAGATTTATATGTCTGTTTGCCATTGAGTACTAAGAGCTCTGCTAACCATTCAAATAATACGACATAGAGAGGCAAATGAAAAATATGTGGTTACAGCTGGTACCTTTATAACAGGCCAATAGATTTGTCATAGTATTAACAATGTGATCCTGAAAAAACAAATAAGGAAAGAAAAGAAGATGAAAGTGCCAGATGTTCTGTGGATTTTATGTCTTTGTTGCTTTTTTCATAATCTCTTTAAAAATCTCTTTGCTCATTTGATAGTGCTCTTTTCAGAAATCACAGCACAAGCACATACTGTCAACATTTAATCAACCGGTGCTATGAAGTGGCACCATGCCACCTGGGGTCACTTCAGGGTCAATGCTGGGCTTCCCACTGATCTAGGTCAATGCCAGTGCCACGTTATGGGACTTTTACACACCCCACATAGCAACACTGAACCGAGTCCAAGGTTCTTGTACAGTATTGCTTCCTTAAAACCCTTGAAACTGTTCTTTGGAATACGAAGTTCATCGACCATATAATTATGACTACAAATTACTGACCTCCTAATAAATGCTGTCATAGGAAATGCCACTTTATATGTTGTATTTTCTAGGTAATCCACACAACATTCCTCTGAGGCTTTTTTCACAAGAGGCCTAGAGATTTCAGCAAATTGCCCAATATCACACAGCTATTGAAAGAGTCAGAATTTTAGGATGTCTAGGTGGCTCAGTCGGTTAAATGGCTGCCTTTGGCTCAGGTCATGATCCCAGGGTCCAGGGAGCCTGATTCTCCCTCTGCCTCTGTCTGCCTGTGCTCTCTCTCTCTCTCTCTCTCTCTGACAAATAAATAAATAAAATCTTAAGAAAAAACAAAAAGGAAGAAAGAGTCAGAATTTGAAACTAGAGCTTTCTGATCCCAGCAAACATGCTATTCCTATTTTCCAAGATACCTTTTCTTTCCACTTCCTCTATACCTCTCATAAATTTTATCTTTTTTTTTTTTTAAGATTTATTTATTTATTTGAGAGAGAGAGTACACAGGGGAGGGGCAGAGGGAAAGGAAGAGAGAGAAAGAGAGACTCTCAAGCAGATTCTGCACTGAGCAGGGAGCCTGACACAGGGCTAGATCTCACAGCTCATGAGATCCTGACCTGAACCAAAACCAAGAGTCTGACGTTTAACCAACTGAGACATCCAGGTGCCCCACTTCTTGTAAACTTTAAAAACAAAAACTATATCTATATATATAGATATATCTATATATAAATATACACACTTTTTTTTAAATCAAAAGGTACAAAAAGACATACAGAAATTCTCCTCTACCTGTGTCCCCAGCTGCCCCATTCTCTTCAGCTCTCCAGAGATGTTCTATGCTTCTATGAGTAATTATGCAGATATATCACTCCCCCCCTTGCAACTTTCCTGATATAAATGGTAACTCTCACTATGGTAAGTGAGTTTTAAAAAGCATTCTCTTTGGAAACTAATTTTAAGATGTTTACTTTTGAGCATTTTTATTTAAAATATCTTAGTAGCTAGTTTATACACAGAGCTAGAAACTGAAATAATACAGAAGGGTGAAAAAAGCAGGGTGCCTGGGTGGCTCAGTCAAGAGTCTACCTTCAGCTCAGGTCATGATCTCAGGGTTCTGGGATTGAGCCCTGTGTTGAGCTCCCTGCTGGGTGGGGAGTCTGCTTCTCCCGCTCCCTCTGCCCCCTCCCATGCTCGCTTGCTCTCCCTCTCTCTCAAATAAAATCTTAAAAAAAAAAAAAAAAAAGAGTGAAGAAAGCAAGTTTCCCTCCCTCCACTCCTTGAAATTCTATGGTTTCTCCACCCACTCTTCACCCACTCTTACCAGTTTCCTTTCTAACCTTCCAGAGATGGTTTTTTCAAGTAAAGACTTACATGTGCATCCTTTCTCCTACTTTTTTGTTTATTTACACTAAGCAGTAGCATACTGAACATGCTGTTTTGCACCTTTTTTCACTCAACCATGTTATCTTGGAGATCATTCCATGTCAGTATGTGTAATTCTATCTTACTCGTTTTGACATCAGACAGAATTCCATTATATGTATATACCATAATTTACTTTACCAATTCTCTATATACAGATATTAAGTTGTTTCTAGTCTTTTGCTGGTATAAAGAATGTTGTGATTGCTATTCTCTTCTGTATGTATATGGGAGCGAGTTCTTATGCAGGATGAATTCCCAGAAGTGGAATTGCCGGATCACAGGTTATATGCATTTCTTTCACTGGTCATTGCCAAATTACTCAGAGGTTGTACAACTTACATTCATTCATTAACATGTTCGGGAGTATACTTTTTCCTTCAGATCTCACCAGCATAGAACTGTATCAAACTTCTGTCAAGATGGAGTTTTTATATAAGATGTTTCATTCATTTATTAGCTGTTTAGGCAGAGCCCCTGATTATACTAACTGATTATACCAATGGCATACCAGAATCAGGAATACATTTTGCAGGCTCTAGACTCTGGATGGCAAAAGCAAGCTGAATCTTTTGACACCTAATTTACTGAACACCCAGTGCCTCTAGAGCAGGCACTGAGAATACAAGGAGAAAGGAGCTGTGGTTCCACTCAAGGCCTGTAACAGCTCTCACATCCTATGAAAATGGCTGCGAACACAGTCCAATTGCTACTTGGAGAATGGATTCCAAATGTTTACTTAGCCTTCGGCTTCCACCAAAGCTTGCAAAGATGTGGGTGGTGGTTGTGCAATCCTTTCATTTAAAGTCTTTTATCTCCACCCTGACATATGAATAAGACAGTCTTAAAGAAAAGGGAAAGCACTCGGCACACCCGGCCGGTGGTCCTCCCATTCTAATTGCAGGAGGCACTCTGGCTCTAGCCAGGGAACAGTTTCTAAAGGTTTGTTTAGTTGGTAGGTATGAGAAGGTATTTCTTTTGTTCTTGTTCTTCTAGAGGTAGGGGGAGATCCAGGTGTTTTAGAAGAAGCGTATCAGAAACAGAGGAATCCTTAATTACAAAACCATCAGTCTTTGCTGATAATTCAAATAACTGCCATCTTCCAGCGCTACCTAAACGACTAGAAGAAAACCTGTATTTAAAATTACCATTATGTTTGTTGATTTCTGATAAAAATGTCAAAAGGGCCCATACCCAGAGGGGGGGAAAAACAAACATTGAAGAATTTGAGCATGAAACTGGGTCATAATTAGCCTATTGTACATCATCAGTACAATGAGATGTGATTCTGGAGTCCAGCCTCTCCTTCCCACACTCCCTTTACCTCACATAGCTAATATGGAATCACATTATGCTACTCTAAGATTACTCACTTTATCAACTGTCAGACTTTGATAAATTCACACAGGGATTAATAAGCCCCTGATTTTACTCCTTGTACCATCTGTGGTGCACCAAATCCGGGAGTACATTTTCAGGGCTCTAGACTCTGAATGACAAAAGCAAGCAGAATAATTCACAAGCTAAACCTTTGATCATTTCATATCGTTCTGTCAGCTATTAGAAGCATCAAAGTCATTCCCACTGTACCAACTGGGCTAAAGTAAGAAACAGAGAGATAGCAATGCTCTGGGAAACTTTTTAGTGTCTATCCCCGGGGACATCTGAACAAAGAGATTAGGAAGGATTTTATCCCTTCGGAAAGGTTCGACAGTAACCTTTGTGAATGCAATTGCTAGTTTTTCCCAAGAAGCCTTGTTAAAAAAACTTTACCTAAAATTGCTCTACTTCACATCGTTATCACTATGATCATAATCACAGCTGTTAACTAATATTTATTGAACTGTGGTTATTGCAAACTGCTGACTCTGAGGATACAATAGGAATAAGGCAAAGAAAATCAGGAAAAAATACACTTTGACAAACATATAATGCAGATAAGGATTGAAAGAGAACACAGAAATGAAAACAGTTATACATAACTAGTAGAGTCATGTGTACATTTTTTAATGTTTTGTTTTGTGTCATAAATTTGTTTTAACCATTATTATTTTTAAAAAATCATTTAAAATTTTACACTAGGAAAATAATTTTACAATCCTAAATTGGGATATCATTCTCCAAGTTAAAATTGGTACATATTATTTTAGGCTTTTTTCCTTTGCTTGAACTATCTCTTTATCTACATAAGGATATAAATATAATTTTATATATAACTATAATACTTTAATATATAATCATATATAGTCAC
Organism: Mustela nigripes; assembly: GCF_022355385.1. Classification (NCBI taxonomy): domain Eukaryota; kingdom Metazoa; phylum Chordata; class Mammalia; order Carnivora; family Mustelidae; genus Mustela; species Mustela nigripes. The sequence goes on from NC_081558.1 coordinate 117,100,574, forward strand.
ACATAATTTTATTAATATAATTTGATGTATAAAATATTTAATAAGATAACATATTTGTACATACACATTCTGTTCTAAATTATGCATTTTTTGCTTAATATAAGTTAAACAGGTTTCCATAGTATTATATATAGATTTATCTAGTTTTTATAAAAATTATTATTTAGAACACGGATCAGCAAACTATAACCTGTGTGTAAGCTGCATATTTTTGTGAATAAAGTTTTATTGGAACATCTTATGCTTTTTTGTTTCTTGATTGTCTATGATGGGTTTTGTGCTATAACTGCAGAATTGAGTAGTTGCAAAAGGGACTTCATGGCCCACAAGCCTAAAATATTTATTATCTGGCATTTTAAGAAAAAGAACGCCTTCAAATTTCACTGTCAGAATATTTCATAGTTTCAGCAATTGTCTTTTGATCAATGTTTCAGTCATGTCTGATTTTCTGCAGTTATAAATATTCATATAGATTAAACGATAGTTTTATCTTGCATTATAAATATCTTGTGTGCTTATGTCTTTGCATCTTTGTGAATATTTATTGACATATAGAAGTTTAAATTTCCTTATATTGACATTGATATGACTATATCAGTCTTTTCCTTTATGATTTTTTTCCTTTAGTATCTAGCACAGAAAGGTGGGTCATTCACTTTTGTTAAAATATCCAACCCAGAGCTATGAGGACCTGGTAGGTTTTGTTGGGTTTTTTGTTTGTTTGCTTGTTTGTTTCAGAATATCTAACCCTCAGCTGTATTCCTCAATACTTGGGTGGGTCTGTTTACCCTCTTTCCATTTACATCAGGAAAACCGCTCAAAACCAAAGCAAGGCAGGGCCACTGCCAACCAATAGCTCAGTGGTCCTGTCCTGGTTGTGCTCCAGCTGGTGACTGAGTTGATCTTCCCAGGCTCTGTCTGAACTCCTTTCTTTTTTTTTTTTTTTTTTTTTTTTTTAAAGATTTTATTTATTTATTTGACAGAGAGAAATCACAAGTAGATGGAGAGGCAGGCAGAGAGAGAGAGAGGGAAACAGGCTCCCTGCTGAGCAGAGAGCCCGATGTGGGACTCGATCCCAGGACCCTGAGATCATGACCTGAGCCGAAGGCAGCGGCTTAACCCACCGAGCCACCCAGGCGCCCCTGAACTCCTTTCTTTATCTCCCTGCTAACTCCGAATTGTGACTGGCACACCCGACTTGGAGCCCACAGGGGGGCTTTCCCCCTGGGCCTCCCTGTGACTCTACCTGTGCCCCTGATTAGCTGGACACAGCTGAATTCTCCGAGTGCTTACCTCTAGGACTCCGTACTTGCTCGTGACTTCCAAACTTGTCTGCAACTTTACCTGCAACTTTTTAACTCAGCTTGCCTTATTTGTTGTGTGGTCACCAGCCTGGAAAGGTGAACAGAATCATTGCCCAATTAAACTGCTCTTCAGATAGTTCTCAGTGCATGGAGTTTGTATATATGCATATTTGTTACTCAAGAAAAAAAAATCCATCATCTAAGAAAAACCCAATTAGCCCTCTGGAGTACCACCTCTCAGGCACTTGAATGAAATCCCAGCGAGCCTCGATGCCATCCAAGAAAAGATCTGGGAGCACCGGGGAAAGAGGTGAGAAGGACACATCTATATTAATGAAATTAACTCTTACAATTTGATGTTTTTCTTTAAATAATCTCTATGTGGGGCTCACACTCATCACCCCAAGACCCAGAGTCACATGCTCTACTGACTGAGCTAGCCAGGAACACCTACAATTAGCTATTTTTTAATGATTCAGAAGACCTAGAGGTTGACACTACAGTATAACAATTTATAGGACAAAGTGGAATCTTTCTTAAATTTTTAAAAAATACTCTTTCTTGAAGTTTATGAGAATTTACCATCACAAGTTTTATTGGTGTTAAGAATTCATTTGCTGGGGCACCCGGGTGGCTCAGTGGGTTAAAGCCTCTGCCTTCAGCTCAGGTCATGATTCTAGGGTCTTGGGATCAAGCCCTGCACAGGGCTCTCCGCTTAGCAGGGAGCCTGCTTCCCTTTCTCTCTCTCTCTTCCTGCCTCTCTGCCTATCTGTGATCTCTGTCTGTCAAATAAATAAATAAAATCTTAAAAAAAAAAGGAATTAATATAATTTTAAAAAGAGAATTCATTTCCTCATAACTGTACAGAATTACCTTACAAACATAAATGCATGGAATAACTCTGTTGTTGTTGTTTTTAGAATAACTATTTCTATTAAAGATTTCATTTATTTATTTGACAGACAGAGATCACAAGCAGGCAGAGAGAAAGGGAAGCAGGCCCCCGGCTGAGCAGAAAGCCCGATTCAGGGCTTGATCCCAGGACCCAGAGATCATGACCTGAGCTAAAGGCAGAGGATTTAACCCACTGAGCCACCCAGGCACCCTTAGAATAGCTATTTCTAAAATGCAGTATTTATTTTCTTTTAAATTCTTTTTCATCATTTACAACTCTCTTTCACTGAATCTTTTCCAGGAGGAATTTCCAATTCTCTTTGCAAACTAACAAACATAACTTCAAAACACCCTGGAATTTGTGTAGAAGCATAGAGCGATTGCATTTTTTCCTGAGAAAATTTAGGTATTACTTCTATTGGATTTTTTTTTTTTTAAGATTTATTTACTTACTTGAGAGAGAGAGCGAGTGGGAGGAGGGGCAGAGAGAGAGAGATAGAGAATCTCAAGCAGACTCCCCGATGAGTGTGGAGCCTGACCAAGGGCTCAATCTCACAACCCTGAGATCATGACCCGAGCCGAAACCAAGGGTCAGATGCTCAACCAACTGAGCCACCCGGGCATCCCTACTTCTATAGAATTTTAAAGATGAGGAATAGCAAATAATTCCTCATTATTTTCCCACCTAACTCCAGCCATTCTTTTCTTGCCTTTTCCAAACATTGTGAAATCAAAGTCTGGATTCTCTTCAATAATCTCATTAGATATTGTATTAATTTTCTATTACTACTATAACAGAGTATCACAAAATTAGTAGCTTAAAACAGCACATTTTTTTTTCTCTTACATTTCTGAACGTCAGAAGTCCAAAATCAGGTCTTAGGGGGAACAGATCAAGGTGCCTACAGGTCTGTGTTTGTTCTGGAGGCTCAAGGGCAGAATCCATTCCTTGTCTAGAGGTTGCCTGCATCCCTTGGTTCATGGTTCCACATCACTATGCTCTGTTTCTATCAACATAACTCCTTTTTGAACTCTGCATATCTTGTAAGGATTCTTGTGTTAACCCAGGTAAACCTGGATAATTTCCCAATCTTAACCTTAATCACATCTGCAAAGTCTGTTTTGCCATGGAAGTTAATACATTCCCAGACTTTAAGGATTAAGTCATGGACTTCTTTGGGAGGACCATTATTCTATCCACTACAGATGGCGTTCTAATCTAGTCATCCACTTGATCTGCTTTATAATTTTGTCTGGATTAACACACTAACAGAAAAACACCATTAATATTCTCTGCCCTTAAAACTGAAGTATAGGGGTGCCTGGGTGACTCAGTTGATTAACTGTGCAGTTCATAATTTCAGCTCAGGTCAGGATCTCATCGGTCAGGGGATCAAGAAAGACCTGTGCTGGGCTCTGTGCTCAGTAGGAAGTCTTCTTGAGAATCTCTCCCTCTACCCCTTCCCCCCCACTCTCTCTCTCTAAGATAAATAACTTAAAAAAAATAATAAGGTAAAAGACAACAGCTATGCCCATGAAAAGAGAGAGAAAATCAGAGATTAGGGCAAACTAATCTTACAGAAGATTAGTTTCTTCCATAACCTTCTGTAATGATCTATTTCCATAATTATATAACCACATATCCTCTCTGCTAGTCCCCTGCTTTCATATGTTGGCTCTGTTCATTCTCATATCTCCCATGCCTGGCCTTTAAATAGTATCTCCTTTTGGGCAGTAGGAACTCCCTATTCTAGGGTCAACAAGCTTCCCTACATCCTTGAACACAGTTTCTCTCTTTTTTTTTTTTATTTTTTTTTTAAGATTTTATTTATTTATTTGACAGAGAGAAATCACAAGTAGTTGGAGAGGCAGGCAGAGAGAGAGAGAGGAGGAAGCAGGCTCCCTGTTGAGGAGAGAGCCCCATGCGGGACTCGATCCCAGGACCCTGAGATCATGACCTGAGCCGAAGGCAGCGGCTTAATCCACTGAGCCACCCAGGCGCCGGAACACAGTTTCTCTTAAATATAGTTCATGTCTCACTATGATTAAACATTGGTTTTCCCCAGGCACCTGGTGGCACAGTCAGTCAAGTATCTGACTCTTGATTTCTGCTCAGGTGGATCTTAGCGTTGTGGGATCAAGCCTCCCTCCACCTCTGGGCTGCACAATGGACATGGAGCCTGCCTAAGATTCTCTCTCCCTCTCCTTCTGCTCCTCCCCACCACACACACACACACACACACACACTCATTCACTCTCTCTCTTTTTCTCTCTAAAATAAATAAATAAATATAGGGTACCTGGGTGGATCAGAGGGTTAAGCTTCTGCCTTTGGCTCCAGTCATGGTCCCAGGGTCCTGGGATCAAGCCCCACATTGGGCTCTCTGCTCAGCGGGGAGCCTGCTTCCCCCACTCAATGCCTACTTGTGATGTGTGTGTGTGTGTGTAAGTGTGTGTCCAATAAATAAATGAAATATTTTAAATAAATAAGTAAATAAATAAATCTTACAAAAAATTTACCAAAGAATAAAAATATTTTTCATCTCTTCCCCATTAATCCCTGGGACAATGTTCTGTCCCTGTAGACCTCTATGGGTCCTGACCTATCTCCTTTATTTATTTTTTAAGTTTATTTTTATTTTTTGTCAGTAAACTCTATACCCAGGATGGTGCCTGAGATCAAGAGTTGCATGTTCGTCCAACTGAACGAGCCAGGTGTTCCTCCCACTTTTTAAAAGTTTATTAATTTTTTTTTTGTAATAATTGACCTCTCTTCTTTAAAACTGCAATCCAAGGCTGGGGCTTTATCTGTGACCAACCTTCCTGGCCCTGAAAACCTCTTTTATATTGTTTCAACTCTCTGAATGTTACCTGTGTCTAGATCCTGGCACTGCATCCATCCTGTGGCTGACCATTCACTGGGAACCTGAATTATATAGGTTCACATAGTGCCTGACTACTGTATTCTGTCAGCTTGACTGGACATTCTTCCAGTTCCAACAGCTGGATCTTTATCCCTGGCACCTGTCCACAAAATTAGTCTGGCCCAGCTTTAGCTCACCAAGCTGCAGTGAACTTCTCTGTGACCAGCTATGAAATGAGATACAGTAATATCTCACCCCCCTAGCTTTCTACCACTCTCTCACCCTTTTCAAACTAGATTTTCCATCTCCCTTTGTTCTCCAGTCCCTTAATATCTACTGGGCTGCCCAGATGCTCTCCTTCCTTGCATCACTCCAGAACATTCCAACCATTTAATTTTTTTTTTAAAGATTTTATTTATTTATTTGACAGAGATCACAAGTAGGCATAGAGGCAGGCAGAGAGAGAGATAGGAGGAAGCAGGTTCCCTGCTGAGCAGAGCGCCCGATGTGGGACTTGATCCCAGGACCCTGGGATCATGACCTGAGCAGAAGGCAGAGGCTTAACCCACTGAGCCACCCAGGCACCCAATTCCAACCATTTTAGATTCTCTTATGTCTCTTATTCTCTCTGCCAATATTCCAAACTTGGTGGGTCCCTGGGGTAATCATTCAGACCATTTATAAAACTTTCAGTTCTCTTCCCTCCAGGTACCTGGTAGGATCATACTTCTCCATTCCCCTACTTTGGCCAATGAAAGGTGAGTAATTTTGAGGAGTCATACATCCAGGTAGAAACTTTAAGAGATAATGCTTCCTTTGTCATATTCTCTTTCCTTTTGCCTATGTGACAAACAACACTCTCTGAAGTGGGGAAAGTGGTCCCAAACTGACCTACAGTGGATGTAGTATTTTCTCTACTGCTGTTCTCTGTCTGTAATGGACCTGGTTGTTTTGCCTAACTGGCATTCCTCTGAAAACCCACCCCTTCCTCAATTTGGGTCCATGGGATTCATGGTTTTAGGGGTGAGTTTATAATTAAGATTCAGGCAATCAAACTGTCCCAGCCCCTAAGCCCCCGTGAGTGGTCCAGCATGGGGCACCTTACCCAAACTGGGCCAATTAGAGTCTATATCAGGATTTGGTGGGAAAAATTGGGAAAGGAGGGCTCTTTTTGTGTGGGCTTACTAAAACAGGTAGACTATGTTCTTGGGGCTGCCAGTGGCTATCTAGGAAAGCAGAGCCAAACAACAGAGAGAAACATACTTTTGATGACAATTGTTTGAGGCCCCGGATTTAGCTGTCTTAAGAAACTCTAGACATTCTTCAAACTTTGCTGTTATTTAAGCCAATCGATTATCATTAGACTCTAATCTAGTTTGAGTTGGGATTTCCATCAATTATAACTGAAAAAGCACTGACTAACATAGCTTGAAGTGTTAATGGAAATGTCACAAAAAACTGCAGAATTTTTCCTTCCACTTTTATGCTGTTGAGTCTCTACTGAATTCTCACTGGGCTCAGCAGTCTTTTGTTCAGCTTTATTTACTTCCTATTACATTCCTTATGGTGCTTATTTACCAAACACTTTCTATTCTCCTTAATTCCTTTCTCACTCTCCAAGATGAACTGGCCTTTCACTCCTCTGAAATCAATTTCATCTGTCTTGACCACCTCCGCTTTAACCCCATTCCTACATATTTTCATCTATCCATCTCTTTCCAAAGATATCCACATCCCTCATTCCTCCTGGTGGCTTCCGTTTCGGGGCTCTCCTCTCCTACCTCTGACCTCTCCCGTGCCTTCACTTCCTTGTACTGCAGCCTGGGAATGGTTATGCATAGCCTCTACCTCTCTTTTCTCACAGTACACATCCCTGATCCCTTTGACTGTATCTGCCAAATAGCTCTCAAATCTGCGTATTCCAGTCTTGGCCTGCTAGACGTTGGCATTCACACATCCCAGCTGGGAATGTTCTTCAAACCTGACATGTCCAAAAGTGAACTTATTCTGCTTTTCCAAAACTCAAGCTCTGAGTTATTCCCAGCCATCCCAGTGACTGCCTGGTACCCTCAGACCCAGTGAGTTGCTATGTCCTGTCCGAATCGCCTTACAGCGCCTCTCTAAACTCTACCCTCCTTACGACAAACACAGCTACTAGTTCGGACTTTTATTACCCGGTTTTCCCTTCCGGGATCAGACTCCAAAAGGCCAGAAACAAAATGATGTAGAAAAATACACATTAAAGTAAGTTTTAGGTTGCTACTTCTTGTCCAGGTGCCTACATCAGTTCAGGACTCTCAGTTGAATGCCTGCTAGAGATCTCCTGTAATTCATGAGTTGGGTCTCAGTATTTCTTATCCCTGATGATATTCTTGGCACACTTGGAATTAGCACATCTTATGCTCAGCGAACACTGCCGCAAAATTCTTTTGTCGTCCTCAGGGCTCCACTGAAAATGTCCAACATGCTATTGTGAAAGGTTTCCAAAACTCATGCAACATAACTGTTTTCTTAGAGCATTCTCCCAGCCTTGTCCCAGACTCTAATCTTCTTGTTCCACTACTATCCTTTTGTATCAGAGCCTAAAAATATGCAACATTATATAAGCCTCAAATATAAAGACATAAACCTGGAAGAATTAGCCCCAACAGCACTGATCTACCCAGCATCCCTCCTGCCTTCTTTTTAGCTCATTTGCTTCAGAAGATGCTTCCTTTCTCAAATGGGTCTGAGACACCAGGCAAATGAATTTGGGTTGGATTCTGTAGTTAGTGTGAGCAACTAAACTTTTTGTTTGTTTGTTTGTTTTGTTTTTTTAAAGATTTTTATTTATTTATTTGTCAGAGAGCGAGCGAGAGCTAGCACAGGCAGACAGAGTGGAAGGCAGAGTCAGAGGGAGGAGCAGGCTCCCTGCGGAGCAAGGAACCCGATGTGGGACTCGATCCCAGGACGCTGGGATCATGACCTGAGCCGAAGGCAGCTGCTTAACCAACTGAGCCACCCAGGAGTCCCTGAGCAACTAAACTTTTTAAAGGGTCACATCACCCCCTTTAAAAAGTTTAGTTGCTCACACTAACTACGGAATCCAACCCAAATTCATTTGCCTGGTGTCTCAGACCCATTTGAGCTGTTAAAAAAAAATGCCATAAACGGGGAAGCTTATGAACAACAGAGAGGCTGGGAAGTTTAAGATCAATAGGGTCAGTTTCTTCTGAGGCTTCTCTCCTTGGTTTGTAGATAGCCATCTTCTACCTCTGTGTTCACATGGTCTGTCCTCTGTGTGTATATGTGTCTGTGTCCAAACTTCCTCTTCTGGTAAGGACATGAATCATTGATTAGGGCTTACCTTCAAGACCTCATTTTTATCTAATTATCTCTTTGATGAGTACTCACTAATATGCTGGTCTTTGAAAGGTAGATTTCACTTGAATAGGCAAAAATAGGGGATGCTGTAAGGATGTCATCTTGTGAGAAAACCCCAGGTGCAAGGAAACTTCAGGGAATGCCGTGTGGCCAGTTTGGCTGGCTGGAGAACCTGGTCATGGATGGATAGGCTGTGCTATGGGTTATATTGGGTCCCCCCAAACTTATATGCTGAAGTCCTAATCCGTGGTACCTCAGAATGTAACTAGTTGGAGATAAGTTCTTTTTAAATTTTATTTATTTATTTGATAGAGAGAGAGAATGCCTGTGCAGTGAGGAGGAGCTGAGGGAGTGGAGAAGCAGACTCCCCGCTGAGCAGGGAACCTGGTTCAGGGCTGGGTCACAGGACCCTGGGATCAGGACCTGAGCCCAAGGCAGATGCTTAACAACTGAGTCACCCAGATGCCCTGGAGATAAGTTTTTTAAAGAGGTAATCAGCTATCCTCTGCTATCCTACCTACCCCTCCCTTGCAGTGTATTCAGTAAACTTCTATCTCCTTAAAAAACGAACTAACTAAATAAGGATGTACTTAAATTAAAGTGAGGTGTTTTTTTTTTTTTTAAGATTTTATTTATTTATCAGAGGGAGAGATGGGGAGAGAACGAGCACAGGCAGACAGAATAGCAGGCAGAAGCAGAGGGAAAAGCAGGCTCCCTGCTGAGCAAGGAGCCCAATGTGGGACTTGATCCCAGGACGCTGGGATCATGACCTGAGCCAAAGGCAGCTGCTTGACCAACTGAGCCACCCAGGCATCCCTGAAGTGAGGTTTTTAAGAAAGATAGCTAGGATTAGGATGGTGGCCCACCTTAAAGTGAGGTTTGTAAGGTGGGCTACCATCCTAATCCTAGCTATCTTTCTTTGAAGTCTTTGCAGACACTGGATTAGTTAATACTGAACAATTGCTACTAAAGAAAATACAGGGTTATGTTCCCGTGCAAACTGGTCACAACATTTTCGTCAATCGATTAATATATAATCTTGTTTTTATGTGTTTCTGTTTAAAGGTGTTTTATTTAATATATATAGTTGATTCATTAACATTGACCTCAGAGCCAACAGCGCTGTAACACATGCCTGAATGAAGCTCATGGAACCTACAGGTCTGTTTCTGTAGAGCACGTGGCAGCCTTCTCGTGCTTGAGAACACCAGGTAGCACCTCACCACTATGCTTGGGGGTCATGTTAAATGGCAAAGTCACCAAGAGAAATCACAAAAATGCAAAACCGTGGCCCAAAATAGACCTAAAGACTCCTTGTTTACAGTGTGGTCTGAAGCCAGAAGGCAAAGTATCACCGTGTTTAAACTTGGCTGGGAACATGCCTGTCAGGTGACTCAGATTGTTCATTGGACCTCACAGGTACACGAATGACTCCAAAAGGGCTGTGAGTAATCATTCGGGGATTACAAACAAATCCTTGCAAGCAGATGAATTCGCACATACAGGATCTGTAAATATTGAGGATCAATTGTGCTACGAATTTCATTTTATAGGTAAAGAAACTAAGACTCAAAGCCGTTGAAAACTTACACAAAGTTACAGTTGGCACCGCCAGGATTCAAATTCCATTTTGTAGAAGAGGGAGATGTTTTTCACCTCTCCTGAGTCAGGATAGGATGAAGAGACTTGAAGAAATAGTCAAGCACATTAACATGGAGGCAGCAAATAGCAAACAGCCTTTACCAAAACTTGCCAATTACCAGAAGCACGCTTTCTGGGAATGGCAAGATATTAGTGGTGAGCAGTTTTATACTTTAAACAAAGAGGATGGTTGTTAAAAGTACAGTGTTATACCCGAGTTTTTGCATCTGAGAGACCACCAAGGAGCCAACACCAACGCAATCACACGAGGGTTTATTCGACAAGCTTAAGCTTGGGCCCAAGGATACCTGACACAGTGGAGTAGGGACCTGGACCCTGAGCTTAATTAAGGCAGGGGTATTTATGGGTTCCATTTACTAAAGCAGGGTGGGGGGCTCTGGAACTAAAGTAAAGTTGGGGAAAGTTCAGCCCTTGGGCACAGGGGTCTGAGATGGCTGCGGGAGCTAAGATGGCTGTACCTATGCTAAGGCTAAACCTGAGGTGGGATGGCCTTAATTTTTTTCGGCCTCCACATACAGGACTAATATATTTGTGTGATGGCCCTAGAGCCCAATGGACCAAAACCCGTAGCCTTCACGTCTGCAGAAGTTATGTTGTCATCTTCTCAATACAATTCTGCTTAAAAAAATAAAAGGACATTCACACCAAGGCATTATGGGATAACAAAAGCATAACTGGGGCCATATTATAATAGAGCAATTCAAGGAATTCATTGTCAAGTCTATAAAGGAGGTTTCATGCACCAAAAACTTACCATATCACAGTAAGCCATTTAAAAAAAAAAAAAGCATTTATTCATAAAAAAAAAAAAAATCTGTTGAGGGACGCCTGGGTGGCTCAGTCTGTTAAGCAACTGCCTTCAGCTTGGGTCATGATCCCAGGGTGCTGAAATCGAGTCCCACATCAGGCTCCTTGCTCAGCTGGGAACCTGCTTCTCCCTCTACCTGTTGCTCCCTCTGCTTGTGCGCTCTCTCTGACAAATAAATAAATAAAATCTTAAAAAAAAAAAAATCTGTCGCGGGGGATGGGGTTATGGACATTGGGGAGGGTATGTGCTTTGGTGAGTGCTGTGAAGTGTGTAAACCTGGCAATTCACAGACCTGTACCCCTGGGGATAAAAATATATGTTTATAAAAAATAAAAAATTAAAAAAAAAAATCTGTCACGTTGCCACCATGTACTGAATGCTAGGTTAGGTACTAACATCAGTGGTCCATATGAAACCACTTCTGCTTTGGCCATATTCACAGCATAGTACCTGAGATATGTGTAGAATAATTGTGTGTGCCCTTGTGTATGAACTCCTTGGCAGTGCCTATCCACTTCCCTCTCCCTCTGCATTTAAAGCATCTGTAGATTTGTGCAGCTGAGAGCCTCCCAGGAAAACTCAAAACCACATCTTTTCGGGCTGAGATACATACAACAAATGGGTTGATCTGGGGATGTCAGAAGTCAAATTACAGGGACGCCTGGGTGGCTCAGTTTGTTACGCGGCTGCCTTCGGCTCAGGTCATGATCCCAGAGTCCTGGGATCGAGTCCCACATCGGGCTCCTTGCTCAGCCGGGAGTCTGCTTCTCCCTCTGCCTCTGCCTGCCACTCTGTCTGCCTGTGCTCACTCTCTGACAAATAAATAAATAAATAAATAAAATCTTTAAAAAAAAAAGAGAAGTCAAATTACAAAACAATTTCAAGACACCAGAGAGGCAAAAAAGAGTCAGGAATGGTAAGTGAGGGCAATAAGAGATTCTGGGAGTGCCAGGTAAATGGTGCCTTGGACCACTTCAGAAGGACTCTTTCTTGAACCTGTCTTCACTGAGCCACCACATGTTACTGATTTTCTTCCCCTGTCAATGACCTCCCCCTTGTGGAACTCACCTCCTCTTTCCAGCCCCCATGTAAGAGTCAGTCCTCAAGTCTCTTTTCTTTTCTATCTCTTCTTACTCCCTAAGTGATCTCATCCAATCTCTGATTTTAAATTCAGTCAAGGCACCGACAGGAAACAGATGGGACATTCAAGTTAAGGTAATTCAAGCAGGGTCCACTAAAGGAGTGTTTATAAAAGCGTAAGGATGGGGCACCTGGTGGCTCATTTGGCTAAACCTCTGCCTTCTGCTCAGGTCACGATCCCAGGGTCCTGGGATTGAGCCCTGCCTCCAGCTCCCTGCTCAGCGGGCTGTGTCTCCCGCGGCCCTTCTGTCTCCCACCCTGCCCCTGGCTCTGTGCTCTCTGCTCTCTCATTATTTCAATCTGTATCTCAAATAAATAAAAATTTTTTAGAAAGTGTAAAGGTATCATTACTCTGAAGCTAGTGAGGGGAGGAGCTGTCCCAACCATAGTCCTGCAGGGGTGAAGGGAGGGAGTACTTACGGCATGGGAGAGAGACGGTTGTGTGACCTGCCTGACAAGTCATGTATTTTCATGGAGGGACTCAGGCCATTGAGGGAAAAGTGCAGGGAGGGTGCTGGGGGGATGAACCACCCCATCTTACTCTCCTCCCTTCTGATCTGAATCCAACCCAAACCAGAAGTCTGGAGTCCATCCACATAATCCATACTGGTTAGTCAGTATGGAGGCAGAAAGAAGAGTGGACAGGCAGGGAGAAAGAATTTGGAAGGCCTATAAAGAAATCCAGCACACTGTTATATTGTAAACCCCAAGTTTGTAAGCTCCGATCCTAACTTTTTGAGCTGAGTCTCAGTAGCCTACTTGGACATCGCCACCACCTGAACTTTAACTTGATTTTTCCCCCGCTGCAGCCTGGTCCCCTCCTAACGGGTTCCTTTCCCACTCCCCTCCAGTTTTACTACCATTCACTTGGTTGCTCCGGCCCCAACCTAGCTTTCATCCCTGAATCGTTTACTTCTCTTACAGCCAGTCCATGAGCAAGCTCTGTCGGCTCCACTTTGAACAAGTGTCCAGAATCTGGATACTTCTTGTCACCTCCACGGCTTCCATTCCAGATCATGCTCGTCTCTTTCCTGTATGACTCCAGTAGACTGCTAATTGTTTTCTTACTCCTACTAGGGTCTATTCTACTTTTGGCCCCAGCAGGTCTCCACAGTCAGTGTCTAACCCAGTACCCTGTTGACATTTCTTCCCAGCAGCTATCTCAACTTAAATGCCTGTTACATGTTTATTCCTTCATTTCTTTCTCATTTTCTCTGTTCAAGTGTAGGCTTCATGAAGGCAGGGGTCTTCTTTACTACTGAGTCATCCCCTAAGTTGAATAGGGTATTTCTTGTTTTGTTTTACGATTTTACTTATTTATTTGTCAGAGAGAGAGAGATTGAGTGCGCATTTGTGCACCAACCTGGAGGGGCAGAGGGAGAAGTGGGCTTCCTGCTCCCCAACACAGGACGTGATCCCAGGACTTTGGGATCATGACCTGAGCCGAAGGCAAACACTTAACCAACTGAGCCACCCAGGCGTCCCAAATAGGTTATTTTTTGAATGAAAAAAGTGGATAATGCTCCTGTGAAAGATGTTGTGAAGAGAATGAGAGGACACACTTCAGACTGGGAGAAATGTTTTGTAAAAGACAAATTTGATTAAAAAAAAAAAAAAACTCTATTATCCAAAATATACATAGAACCTTTAAATTCCAATAATAAGAGGGACGCCTGGGTGGCTCAGTGGGTTAGGCCTCTGCCTTCAGCTCAGGTCGTGATCTCAGGGTCCTGGGATCAAGCCTGCATCTAGCTCTCTGCTCAGCAGGGAGCCTGCTCCCCCACCCCTCCGCCTCCTCTCTGCCTACTTGTGATCTCCGGCTGTCAAATAAATTAATAAATAAATATTTTTTAAAAGAAGAGAGAAAAAAAGAAAAAAGAAGCACAAACAACTTGATTTAAAAAAATGGGCAAAAGTCCTGAGCAGCCCGTATCACCAAAGAAGGTATACAGACATTTACCCCATTCTCCATCACGGCACAGGATCAGGTTGAAAAAAGAGAACCCCATGTGGGAACCCTGCATGCCACAATGTCTGTGTTGAGAGAGTGGAGACAGACTGATCCTGGCAGCCATAGCGCTAGAGCAGTGGTAGAGCCCTGTGTTCTCCAAAGCTAGATATACCATCAGACGCTTGGGGATCAGGACAAATGAAAAGATTGCATGGTCTGTGGGGCCAATGCAGAAGAAATTCCAAAGGAAAGTCTGAAGGCATGAGTGTATGAGTCAAAAAAAAAAACTTCTCAGATACTAGAAACTTTGGTTTGGGGATCCAAGAACACATTAATCTCGGAATCAAGTATGCTGTAAGCTTTGGTATCCATGGCCTGAACCCCTATGTGGTGCTGAGTAGGCCAGGTTTCATCACCACAGACAACAAGCGTAGGGATCAAACAGAATTAGCAAAGAGGAGGCTCTGTGTTGATTCCAGTAGAAGTATGAGGGGATCATCCTCTTGGCAAATAAATGCCTATTCCTATCCAAAAGGCCCATAACATTTTTTCAAAGAAAAAAAAAGATATACAGATGGCAAACAAGCATATGAAGAGATGCTGAACATCATATGTCATTAGGGAATTACAAATTAAAACAAGATATCATGGGGCACCTTGATGGCTCAGTCAGCTAAACAGTTAAACTCTTGGTTTCAGTTCAGGTCATGATCTCAGGATTGTGAGATTGAGCCCTGTGTCAGGCTCTGCATTTGGTGGAGTGTCTGCTCGAGATTCTCTCTCCCTCCCTTCCTGTTCCTCCCCTCCCTCTAAAATAAAAAGCAACAACAACAACAAAACAAGAAATTACTACATACTCGTCAGAATGGCCAAACTCCAAAACACAGCCAACAGCAAATGTTGAGAGGGCTAGGGAGCAAAAGGGACTCTCACAGCTGTGGGTAAGAATGCAAAATGGTGCAGCCACTTTGGGAGACAATCTCGTTTCTAACAAACCTGAATATATACTTACCATATGACCCAGCCATTGTGCTCTTTCAAATTCACCAAAATAAGTTGAAACTTAAGTCTACACAAAACTTGCACACAGATGTTTATAACAGTTTTAGTCATAATTGGCAAAACCTGGAAGTAATGTCGTTCAGTAGGTAAATGCGTAAGTCAACTGTGGTATGTTTAGACAATGGAAATGAGCTATCTAGCCATGAAAAAATATAGAAGAACCTTAAATGCATCTTGCTAAGTGAAAAAAGCCAATATGAAAAGATAACATCCTGTATGATCCCAGCTATATGACTTTCTGGCTATGGTTAAACTATGGAGATAGTGAAAGGATCAGTGGTTGTCAGCGGTGGGAGGGAGGGACAAACAGGTAGGACATAGATTTTTAGGTCAGTGAAACTATTTTGTGCAATGCTATAATGGTGGGTATGTACCAATAGACATTTGTCAACACTCAAGAGAATGTACAACACCAAGTGTGAACCCTCATGTAAACTATGGACTTGAGGTCATAATGTGGGTTCAAGGATGGCAACAAATTTATCCTTCCAGTTTGTGATGCTGACAGTGGGGGAGACTGCATGTGTTGGAGGAGGATATACCCATATACCTCATATGGGAACTCTCTGTACTTTCTGCTCAATTTTGCTGAGAACCTAAAACTGCTCTAAAAATAAGGTCTAATCATGCCTGGGTGGCTCAGTCGGTTAAGCCTCTGCCTTTGGCTCAGGTCACAATCACAGGGTCCTAGGACTGATCCCTATATCAGGCTCCCTGCTCAGCTGGAGCCTGCTTGTCCCTCTTCCTCTCTCCCAACTTATGCTCTCTCTCTTTCTCTCTCTCATTCTCTCTCCCTCTCAAATAAATAAATAAAATCTTAAGAAAAATAAAAATAAAATCTATTTAAGAAAATAAGAAGAGCATATATAGAGATCCTAAAGAAAGTAATCAGTACCACGAAAAATCCTGGTTTGTTCCTCTTGTAAAAATGCACTACATAGTGGGGACCTGGAAGGGGGAGATGGGAACGTACTGTTTCTGCAGCTCCGAATAAAAAACTCATAGTCCAGCTTGGGTTAAAACCTCCTTCATGACGTATTCAGGGGCATGGCCTGCAAGAAAAGCTGTCAGATTCACTTACTAGGGCCTGGGCTGATCAGTCTGTGGACACCAGTGGGGCCATCCCCAAAGGCTGAAATCCTGATACATCCTTATATATTTGTTATATAACCACTGCTGGAATCCCCTAGGACCTGTCTGCTGCCCACTACGTTGGCACATGCCACATCCCCTGAATCTCCCCTCTTCATCACTAAAAGAGAAACTCTACAACCTGCCTTAACTACTATGGCTGGCCTACAATTTGATCAACTGGTCTACCTCTTAGCAGTTGTTAAATATTTTGATCAAGGCCAGCTTCATGAGTGTACAACCTGTGCAACTTAATTTAATGCCCAATTGTCACCATCTTGAAATTATTTTTTAAAGATTTATTTATTTAGCGCTCGCTTCAGCAGCACATATACTAAAATTGGAACGATACAGAGAAGATTAGCATGGCCCCTGCGCGAGGATGACACGCAAATTCATGAAGCGTTCCATATTTTTTATGGACATTGGGGAGGGTATGTGCTATGGTGAGTGCTGTGAAGTGTGTAAACCTGGCGATTCACATACCTGTACCCTGGGGGTTAAAAATATATTATTATATGTTTATAAAAAAAAATTTTTTTTTAATTCCTAAAAAAATTAAAAATATATATGAGAAAAAAAATCTCTGTATTTTTATCACCGTAATAAATGTTTTAATATGTGTTAAAAAAAAGATTTATTTATTTATTTATTCAAGAGAGAATGGAGGGGAGAGGCAGAGGGGGAGGGAGAGAGAGTTTTAAGCAGACAGTGCAGAGTGCAGAGCTGGACACAGGGCTAAATCTCACATCCTTGAGATCACAATGTGAGCCAAAACCAAGAGTCAGATGCTCAACCGACTGCGCCACCCAGGCACCCCACCATCTTGGAATTCTTAATATTGAACAAGGGTCTTGCATTTTCATTTTCACTGGGCCTCGAGAATTATGCAGCCTGTTTTGATTTTGCCCTTGTCCCTGAAAATGGGGCATTATGAATACATGGTTGGAGTAGGGCGAATGCTAGAACAGAGCAGAAGTAAATGCTGGCCACACTAATATTAAATGTCACTGAACATGTAAACTTGCAGTTTGAGGGATAAATGAAGTCCTTGGGACAGTGCAAGGGAGGAGACTCTTAGAAGTAATAAGCTCTTAGGGTGCCTGGGTGCTATGGTCAGTTAAGCAACTGACTCTTGGTCTTGGCTCAGGTCCTGATCTCAGAGTTGATCTCAGGGTCATGATCTCAGGGGCGTGAGATCAAGCTCCACATCCGGCTCAGCACAGAGTCTGCATGGGGCTCCCTCCCACTACCCCTCTGCTTCTCCCCTCCTTGCTCGCAGGCTAAATAAATATATCAATCTTTAAAAAAGAAGAAGTTAAAAGAAGAAGAAGAGGAAGAAGAAGAAGAAGAAGTAGTAGTAATAAGCCCTAAAGGAAAGCTCTAAAAAATACTTTCCGAAATAGGGAGGATGGTTGGGTTGGGATTGAATGGGAAGAGGCAGATGGGAACTGAATAGGTTGATAGTGGTGTTTTACGTCTTGGCAGAAATTTATAGGCATTTTTTATTTTTTATTTTTTATATGCATTTTTTAAAACTCAGCAAATGTACATTTAAAATTTGTGCATTTCATTGTTTGTAAATGTTAAATCAAAAGAAATATTGAACTATAGTTAATGATATGCATGATGAACTATTTAGGAAGTATACTCATGCCTGCAATTTTGATGTTTATATCAAAAAACAGATGGCTTAAGGTAGGATAAAAGGACCAATATATGGATGGATGGATGGATGGATGGATGGATGGATGGATGGATGGAGAGTAGATGAATATGTATGTGATAGGGCCAGTAGAGTAGAATGGTAATGACTCTGGGTGATCAATGTACAGGTGTCCACTGTAAAATTCTTTCGAATTCCTATGTTTGAAATTTTTCATACTAAAATACTGGGGAAAAATACTTTCAGAAGCAATGGACAGCTTCCATTTGTTTTTGAGACTTGCCAGGCCCCCACTTTTTTATGGATTTGACACCTACTGTGAGACACAACACCCAAGTGAGTAACTGAATTGTATTTTGCTTAAATTAAAAACTGAGAGATGATCTTTTCAGATCTCACAACCTTAATAAGTTTATGAAGAATGTTTGTAAATGGAAGATTGCTTGTGCTCCTCTTAAAGCCATGTAGTGCCTATATGAGCCTAAGAATTCGAAGTCTTCAGAATGATCTCTAATGTATGGAATGTATGCTCTCGGCAGTGTTTTTCCTCTTTTTTTGACGTCAGTGGCCATTTGTAAGGGTTGCCAAGGTAATGACCAGACACAGCTAAAGACAAGCCTACAAGAAAGGACAGCATGCTTATTTTTTCCCTTTTAGCATCAAATATATTTAAAATTCATAACACATTCAGTTTGATGAAATTCTATTTCACAGAGAACCAAACTTCACAGTACGGAAAAGAACTCTCCCCTCCCTTGTCCTTGCAGCTCTGCCTTAAAAGACAGGATTTGTTCAAAAACTGCACATAGACATTTATATATGCCACAGGTTTTGGTTTTTTTTTTTTTTTTTTCTGGGAAAAAAATGTGAGGCGTGGTTGTATTTCATAAAATCATCTTGGTAAAGTCAATAGGAAAAGCTAGTTTGGCTCAAAGGCAGGCATGCGAAAATCTGGGATCTGTTCAAAAAGGGAATATTTCACGTCCCTTGTAAAGCGGTTGATTTTTTAAAATGTCTTAAGAAATAATACTTGATGGGGCGCTTGGGTGGCTCAGTGGGTTAAGCCTCTGCCTTTGGCTCGGGTCATGATCTCAGGGTCCTCGGATCGATCCCCACATTGGGCTCTTTGCTCAGCAAGGAGCCTGCCCTCCTCTCTCTCTCTCTCTGTCTGCCTCTCTGCCTACTTGTGATCTCTCTCTGTCAAATAAATAAATTAATTAAATCTTAAAAAAAAAAAAGAAATAATACTTGAGGTTATCTATCCACATGTTTAATTAATATGTTTCAAATGGGATAGATCTGTCACATCATGCTAATTCTAAGTTTTCTATCCATACAAGTGTAAGTTTTACAACTTTACACATTAACAAATATGTTTTCATTTTGTGGCAGCAATAAGTAAATCATTCTGGGTTGAGGAGAAACCCCATTATAGTTAAGCTGAATTTCATTCTGTTTTGAAATGCACTCAATCTGGGGCACCTGGGTGGCTCAGTGGGTTAAGCCGCTGCCTTCGACTCGGGTCATGATCCCAGGGTCCTGGAATCGAGTCCCACATCGGGCTCTCTGCTCGGAGGGAGCCTGCTTCTTCCTCTCTCTCTTTCAGCCTGCCTCTCTGCCTACTTGTGATCTCAAATAAATAAAATCTTTAAAAAAAAAAAAAAAAGAAATGCACTCAATCTAATATTAGAAAATCAAGCTCTCCCCTGCACTTCAATATTCTATTTCTGTTGGTGGCTCTTTCATTTCAAAATAAGTTCTTACTATTGTATACTCTTAAGAATGTATGTTTTGTTGTCATTGAAATTCGTTTATTTACATTTCAGATGAAATTAAAAACATTGGGCAAAAGTTGTTTTCTAAGGAAATCCTTTGCAAAATGCTGAAGTCATTTTATGTCTGAGCAAATACTGAAAACATGTTTATATTAGATACAGGGACTTTTTGTTCTTGAGCATGCTTGCCTTGAGGATGCCAACCATAGAGGATCAGAAATATATCTTGTCCTCAAACACCCTTAGAATCTCTTAGATTCTCTGTGAATTTGATGATCAAATATATTTACCTCTTTGGGGAGACACATTCTATTTTCAGCCTGAACCACTTCTTGAGCAGAAGATACCATAAAGTTGTACCAAGTGTGTCAGATTGTAGCATACCTCTTTTCAAGCTTCAAATCGTGTGCCCTTTTGGTATGGAGTCTGATGGAAAATTCTGTCTCCATTCACATGGTGCACTCCTTTCCTCACTTCAAGGGCCTGAGTCTCCACTTTCCTGAGTCTCCACCACAGTCCCACGACTCAGAGTCCACACCCCTGGAGGTCGTTCTCTCGCCTTTGGTCATTTTGGAATTTCTGCTTTGGAACTTCCCCAGCTCTGTTATGTTCTCCTTGAAAGCAAACACCATTTCATGGAGTGTGCAAATGGATTTCAGTCTGATTCTCCTTTTTTTTTTTTTTTTAAAGATTTTATTTATTTATTTGATGCAGAGAGAGAGATCACAAGCAGGCAGAGATAGAGGGGGAAGCAGGCTCCCTGCTGAGCAGAGAGCCCATCCCAGGACCCTGAGACCATAACCTGAGCTGAAGGCTATAACCCACTGAGCCACCCAGGTGCCCCTTCAGTTTGATTCTTAAAACAAATGAGTGCCTAGGGGCACGTGGGTGGCTCAGTGGGTTATAGCCTCTGCCTTCAGCTCAGGTCATTATCTCAGGGTCCTGGGATGGAGCCCCGCATCGGGCTCTCTGCTCAGCAGGGAGCCTGCTTCCTTCCCTCTCTCTCTCTGCCTGCCGCTCTGCCTACTTGTGATCTCTCTGTCAAATAAATAAATAAATTCTTTAAAAACCACCAACAACAAATGAGTGGATAAATATATTTTGAATGGTTAATGTCTTCATGGAGTGGGGACTGCTGGTGTGGGAAATGGGGAGGGAGGAGGAAAAAATACAATTCGAAATATCCACTGGGTTGCATTAGTGTTCTCAAATTTTCTGAACCTTTGTTTTGCTTGAATTTTTTTGGTCAAGATTTAATTTACTTATTTGAAAGATTTTATTTATTTATTTATTTATTTATTTATTTGAGAGAGTCAGGGAGAGAGAAGGCACACAAGCAGAGGGGAGGGCAGAGGGAGAGGCAGGCTCCCTACTGAGCAGGAGCCCTATGTGGGACTTGATCCCAGGACCCTTAGATCATGACCAGAGCTAAAGGCAGACGCTTAATGACTGAGCCACCCAGGTGTCCCTTATTTACTTATACGAGAGAGAGAATGCATGTGTTTGAGCAGGAGGGAAGGACAGAGAGGGAGATGGAGACACACAGACTCCCCAAGGAGGCTGATGAGAGACTTGATCCCAGGACCCTGGGATCATGACCTGAGCAGAAGGCACATGCTTAGCAGACTGAGCCACCCAGGCGCCCTGTTTTGCTTGAATTTTAAGGGTAAGAAACATCCATAAGTGAATCTCTTATGGTCACATCTGTGACAGTTAATTGGTCAATGACTACCCATGGAGCCCTGCTTTGGCACCTGGCACCACCCTGGGATATTTTAGTATTTGTCCCTTCCTGGGATTTCCCCAAGTATTAAGCTTCAGAGCCCATGCAAAGAGAACCTGTATGACTCTGATGCCCACACAATCCGCCCCTCCCTAAGTTCCCATCCCTCACAGATTCTTTCTGGCTTTGAGCTTTGGGTTCTTCATTCTAGCTCTTCTGGCAGCGAGCCTGCTCAGACCACCCGTTTTGTTCCACGGACACCAGTGCTGCACCTCCGTGGCCCAGTTGCCTGGTTTGCTCCATTCTGGCAGGCTCTCCTACTAAGAGACCCAGACCTCCTGCTTCTCCCTCTGCTCCTCACCCTGCTCATGCTCTCTCTCTCTTGCTTTCTCTCTTGCTCTCTCGCTCTCTCTCTCAAATAAATAAATAAAATCTTTTAAAAAAGAGTAGAGTGGGAGCTGCTGAGCAGAACTCAGAGCATGAATACTAGAGGCAATGGAGTTGAGAGCTGTGTGAACTTGGGCAATTCACTTAACAATTTTGAATCTGTTTTCTCGTCAGTAAAATAGAGGTGATAGTGTTAACTTCCTTGGGTTACTGGAGGGATTAAATAAGATCATATAGAGAAAGAACCTTTTACATAATGTGCTTTAAAAAAAAATGGTAGCTTTTTTTTTTTTTTAAAGATTTTATTTATTTGTCAGACAGAGAGAGAGAGCACACAAGCAGGGGGAGTGGCAGGCAGAGGGAGAAGCAGGCTCCGGACTGAGCAGGACTCAGGACATAGCAGGACTATGGAGGAATCAGTTCCAGGACCCTGGGATCATGACTTGAGCCCAAGGCAGGTGCTTGAGCCCAAGGCAACTGAGCCACTGAAGATGGTAGCCATTATTATTTTGAGATTATTTTTGAATTACTGTGTGTAATACTTGTGTGGAAGCCCGAGCCTAGGTTTAAAAACAACAGAACAGGGCGCCTGGGTGGCTCAGTGAGTTGGGCCTCTGCTCTTGGCTCAGGTTGTGGTCTTGGAGTCCTGGGATCAAGGCCCACATCAGGCTCTCTGCTCTGCGGGGAGCCTGCTTCCCCTCCCCGCCCCCACTCTCCCTGCCTGCCTCTCTGTTACCTGTGACCTCTCTCTCTGTCAAATAAATAAATACAATCTTTAAAACAAAACAAAACAGAACAACAATAAGGAAATGAATCCCTTTGGCCCACAGAAGTTTAAAGTGAAAAAAGAAATGGGCCATAGCAACTCTGTCTAAGCTTCTCATTTTTATGCATACTCATTCAGCAACATGTATGAAATGCTTTCTTTTTGCTAGGCGTTGTGCTGGCAATAGATAGCTGAGTAGATGTCCTTCTCCTCCAGGGACTAGCATTCTCGCGAAAAAGAGAAACATGTAAATAACCGTTTAGCCATATGTGACAAATACTGAAAGGGTCATATTGCTGTGAGAAACCCTTGACTCTGCCTAGAAAGGTCTGGAAAGACCAAATCCCTGTTTTCAGTTCCCTGTAGAAGCAGTGAGGTGAAAAGAAGAAAACTTTTACATTGTCGATCTAACCAGGGTTGAAAAATGGTGGTTTATGGCCCATCTTAGGACCACAAACTTGTTTTTGTGTTGGTCCATGCAGGTTTTTGGTTTTGTTTTTTTCAGATCTATTAATTTATTTATATAGAGAGAGTGTGCATGCCTATGGTGGGAGGGGCAGAGGGAGAGGGAGAATCACGAGTAGACTCCCCATTGAGCATGGAGCCCAGTGCAGACCCCCTTTCAAGACCCTGAGATCCTGACCTGAGCAGAAATCAAAAGTTGGATGCTTAACTGACTGAGCTCCCCAGGCACCCTGGTCCATACAGGGTTTTAAAAATCAAGATTGTCTCACATAAAAGTCCAGAACTGATTTTCTGAAAATTTATAAGATCTGGAAATTCTGGACCCAAATCAACTGAATCTTGACTAGTTGCTTTCAGTTTGCTTTATAACCAAACCATTAGATCCCTCTGTTTGACCTATTCAGTCTCTGTAGGCCATTTGAGATTTCAGCCTTTCAACCAGGCACACTTGGGCCAGAATCCCACTTTTACCACTGACTAATTGTATTGCCGTCAGCAGTTGACTCTCTATTACCCATCCCTTAAATGGGATCTATACCACCACCTTTTCCTCTTACAGAAAGTGGTTTCTAGAAGGGCATGGATTTGAACAGCATTTTTCAAAATGTGGGCAGCAAACACTGTTTGTCCGTATCACCAATAATAGTGCTTCTAAAAATTTACTGGCACTTGAGTCACGCAGGGACTCTGTAAACTGTGCTCTAAGTCTTCGAGCTGTGTCATCTAGCACAATCCAGTACAGTAGTCACTAATCATGTATGACTCTCAATTTAAATTAATTAAAATTTAGTTTCTCCAGTAGTCACATTTCTAGTCAAGTGTGGCTTGTGGCAACTTGACTGGACACTGCAACTATAAGAACATTTTCAACACCATGGAAAGTTCTATTAGGTACTGCTGTAGACAACCTTGTCTAATGAGTCCACCTGAGAGCACCTGATTACCTCAGGGATGTAATTTTGTTTGATCTGTTATGTTTTATTAATTAGGGCTCCAAGTCTTTAAAAGTAGATGTTAGTGGAGAACAAACTGATGGTTGCCAGAGGGGAGTGGGGTAGGGTATGAGCAAAATGGGTGAGAGGGTGTGGGAGATACAGGCTTCCAGTTATAGGATGAGTAAATCCCAGAGATAAAAGGTACAACATGGGAAATACAGTGAATAGTATTGAAACAGTGTTGTATGGTGACAGATGGTAGCCACACTTGTGAGCCCAGCATAACATACAGACTTGTCAAATCACTATGCTATACACTTAAAACTAATGTAACATTATGTACCAACTATGTTTCGGAAAAGCCCTCCAGAAAGTAGATAATGTTCGGGGAAATTGGAAGGGAAGGTGAACCATGAGAGACTATGGACTCTGAAAAACCATCTGAGGGGGGACGCCTGGGTGGCTCAGTTGGTTAAGCAGCTGCCTTTGGCTCAGGTCATGATCCCAGCGTCCTGGGATCGAGTCCCACATCGGGCTCCTTGCTCAGCAGGGAGCCTGCTTCTCCCTCTGACTCTGCCTGCCACTCTGCCTGCCACTCTGTCTGCCTGTGCTCGCTCTCGCTTGCTCTCTCTCTGACAAATAAATAAATAAAATCTTAAAAAAAAAAAATCTGAGGGTTTTGAAGGGGTAGGGGGTGGGAGGTTGGGGGAACCAGGTGGTGGGTATTAGAGAGGGCACGGATTGCATGGAGCGCTGGGTGTGGTGCAAAAATAATGAATACTGTTATGCTGAAAATAAATAAAAAATAAATTTTAAAAAAACTTCTCAAAAAAAAAAGAAAGTAGATAATGTCTAGAAGATTGTTACATTGCAACTTATTTTTGTCCTATAGAGATAAAAATGATTTATGTCCCATAGAAAATAACCCTGAATGTTTGGTTTTATTGCTCTGTGGAACATTAGTCAGTTTTCTATTCTGTATCTTTTGCAATCTTGTCCGGCATCCTTTTCTTCCACTGGTGAGACATGCGCGCGTGCGCGCGCGCGCGCACACACACACACACACACACACACACACACACACTCTTAGATCCTCCCCTTTGAAACAGCTGGTTCTCTCATAAATGAGGTAAGTAAATCTTTCACATTATATGTTTGTATAGAGATCACGTAAAAATTTGTACTTTGACAGGGTCAAACTTTAAATTTATAACCTTGGGCAAATGATTTAACCTACAAAGCCTCAATTTGCTCATTTATAAAACGAGGAATAATTTCGAAAACAGGCACATTCCTCATTGGGTTCTTGAGACATAAATGGGATAACAAATATGAGACAATATAGTTCTTCGCATGTAAAAATGGCCAAATAAATGTTAGGTATTATGCCTATTACTTAAGAAGGCTTTATCAACAGTATTTCTAGATGTCTAGGCATCTCAGTTCCTACTCTCGTGTAGTTCCATTCAGATCTGGAAGTTCCAAATGTATTCTGATCACAATGCCTGTATCTCCCGACTTTGGCTTCTCTCCATGTGCAGTCAGCACCTTTTCATCCTTTGTGCAGCCACGGGAGTAGTTTTCTGGCCTATATCTGGTTCCAAACTGTGCAAGAAAGTCTTCCAGGCTGAGAACAACTTAAAATCCGGTGCCCTGCTCTGTTCTCCCTCTGCCTTCTCTACTCCTTCCTGCCAGCAGAAGTCACTGACTCCCCGCTTCCTGCCTCGCACTATAAAGGCTTCTTCCAGCTGCTGCCTGCATTCACTCAAGGTTTAACTATTTAATTGCTAAACGACCCTTTCTCCAGAGCAATGCACACTTAACAGTCTTACCCTCTACGTTAGGGAATTGTTCACAGAAGTTCCTTCCCCTTTCCCTTAAACCTCCTTGTGGTTCTACCATGACCATTTGTACCAGTCCTATATAAAAGTAAATTTTGTGATTAATTCTGGGAATGATGCCAAAAATAATTTTCCTATAGCTCAGTTTATTGAGGATCTTTGATGTGTGTAACACTGTAATTTATCTATCCTGTAAGGGACTGGCAACAAGGAAAAGAGAGAGGAAGATTTTTGTTCTCTATTTTTCAAAGTTTATGCAAGCAGGTGAAGAAAACTCAATCTAGAGTACAACTTGACAGGGTCTTGGCCCAGAAGCAGATCAGAGTTCAGATTTGCAATAAAAATAATACAGACAGTGTTGAGTTAGAGAATAAAATAGAGATGTCCAGGAAAGATCAGCAGACAATTCAAACAGAGCCGTAAAGAGTGGCCCTCCAGGGACCAAAGGGTAGCTCTCAGCTTTGTAGGGTCAAGAAACTCCATTTTTGGTTCAGATATTAGAATCTTATGAGAAAGTTTGCTCAGATATCTGCAAATTTTAGTGTAATATGTTTTCTCTTCGGTGATAATGGAGTGGAGAGAGGTAAGGAAAGCTTGAGTGTAGTTTGAAGCCAAATACAACCTGCCTTTGACTCACACAGCACCTGGTGTTAACACTTAGTTTCATCACAGAACTTATATTCTACTTACATTTTGAGTTGCATCTGAAAATAAACAAATTGTCCTCAATGCATTGTCAAATGGCAATGTCAAATTAATATTAGAATGTTAATATATTGATCGATATCTAGGTATTACATCAATTCCAGTTTATCAGCCTCAGTTCATAGCTATAAAACCCCTGGGGGCAGGTCACTTAGCCTTCCTGTGCTTGCTTTCCTCCTCTGCGAAATGGGCATAAAAATAGTAACTACTTGATGTGATTGTTTGAGGGTTAAATGAATCAATACCTGAGGAGCACTTAGAGTGGTGTCTGCTACATTATAAGTACTCAGTGTTAATGATGTTACTGTTGTATTAATTTTATTGTTATGTTTATTATTAGGTCATTTTACTGAAATCACTCAGCGTGACTTCTGAATATTTATATAGAAGTTAGCATACTCCTATATGATCCTGGGTGGCTCTTCGGGGAAACTGCTTCTCCCTCTCCCTCTGCCTCTCCCTCTGCTTGTGCTCTCTCTGTGTCAAATACATAAATAAAATCTAAAATAAAAAAAAAGAAACATACTGTAAATATGAATGGGGGTGCTCAATATCAGGTTATCATACTAAGTAACAGCAATGGAGTCGCTGTTTAAATGCAGAAGCAAAGCTTGAAGGGGTAAGAACAATTCCATTATTTTAAGATATGACTATTTTGAAGTCCATTCTTTAGTAAGAACCAAGAAATATTTGGGGTGTCTGGGTGGTGCAGTTGGTTAAGCACCTGCCTTAGGCTCAGGTCATCCCCCAGGGTCCAAGGATTGAGCAGCACGTAGGGCTCCCTGCTCAGCAAGGAGTCTGCTTCTCTCTTTCCCTCTGCCTGTCCCCCTGTTCAGGTGCATGCACATGCTCTCTCTCTCTCAAATAAATAAAATTTTGAAGGAAAAAAAAAAAAAAGAACCAAGAAATGCCCTAAACCAAATGTTAAACTCTATGTCTTTGTCTGCTAGGACTGTCTCAACAAAATACCACAGACTGGGAAACTTCAACAACAGAAACTTTATTTTTTTTCCACAGTTCTGAAGCGTGGAAGTCGAAGATCAAGACGCTGGCAGCGCTGTTTCTGGTGAGACCGTTTGATGGCTTACAGATGGCCGCTTCCATGTAACCTTTTCCCAGAGCACACACACTCCTTGTCTCTTTACCTGACTCCAGTCCTATTGGATTAGGACCCCACCCTCACGACCTCATTTAGCCTTAACTACTTCCTTAAAAGTCCTATCTCCAAACATTGTCTCACTGGGTTAGAGCTTCAACATATGAATGGGAGGAGAGGGGTTTCACAATTCCCTCTGGCAACACTCTGCCTCCGTCCCTTACTTTGAAACTTTGAAGGTCTCCTCACTGGCTTCAGAGATGATCCAACCTAATGATGCCTGAGGCTTGCTTCCCACCCTGCTTCCCCATAAGCTCCTTCAATGTTTTAAGCTAAATGCTTCAGGTTTTACTTGAGGCATATTCCTTTTTGTCTGTACTTGTGTAGCTCCCAGCATCTGAGTGCCAGTCTCCATCTTGGTCCACGTCATACCTACATCTCACAACTCAGTCTAGATGCAGTTTCTGCCCGGAAGCCTGTCCCCATCCTCCCTGAAGGAAATTCTCTTTTCTCAGCTGAGCTCACAAAGCAGGGGTTCTCTCTTTCATAATTTTACATATTCTCCATTTTCTATCAGTCCATGGCTCAGTGCCTCTGAGTTCCGTGGAGGCCAGATAGTTCTGATTCATCTACCATCATCCTTTCCCAGTACAGAGCCTTATTCTACATAGATCTATCCCAAAAAAGTGTTGAATTAAAATGTTGGTTTCATGCCAATGACAACCAGGAAGGGGTTGACAGAGCATGAAGAATCAGGAAGGAAAACACCAAACTTGAGCTGTGGTTATCCACAAGAGAGTGGAATTTCAGATGTCTTCAAACATTTTTTTAAAAGAGGTAGGTGGGAAAGAACAGACTGATGTTGGGAAACATGGCTCTTACACCTAAAGTGCATTGTCTTGTGGCCAAAGTAGTGAAGAAGGAGGACTTTGGCGGCAGCTGCACAGGTATGGACATTTGCAGAATTGTCCTTCCTAAGAAATAATTCATAAGGTTTACAGAATGACTTGATTACTTAAAATATGTGCATGTATAGCTGATGACAAATGCCTTATACCTACTTTATATGGTATTGAAAAAATATTAAGTATGTATTAATTCAATCCATTTAAAAAAATATATATATATATAATTTTTTTAAACCACAAATTGAGCCTGCAACTTGCCATTTCTTATTTTTCTCTTCTGGTCTTCACCATCCAATTCTGGTCTTCTCCCAGAGTGCCAAGAGAAAAAAAAGAGTTGGTTTTTTTTTTAAAGAATTTATTTATTTATTTGAGAGAGAGAGTGTGTGTGTTTGTGCATATATAGGGATTGGAGGGGCAGAGGGAGAAGGGAAAGCCGACTCCCTGCTAAGCAGGGAGCCTGACACAGGGCTCCATCCCAGGAGCCTGGGATCATGACCTGAGCCCAAGTCAGACACAACCAACTGAGCCACACAGGCTCCCTGAAAACAGAGATTGTTTTTGAAATTAAAAAGAATAAAGTCTTTTCAGTGATAAATGGGGATGATACATTTTAGTAAAGTAAACAGTAATATGTTTGGGGAAGAAAAAAAAGTAAAATATATTTCAGAACATACCTTCAGGATTACCTACACAAAGCTGAATTACATACACACACGGAGATTTATGCTCATTATACATAACAATGCATATGTATAGCACTTAAAACGATGGTTGGTTACTTTTACTCTGCTTTGAACACAGCACAGAAATGAGTCCAGAGAAAACATAAAGTGTGCTTTTCCAGAGTCCAGTCCTGCGATCAGACACAGTGAATGCTGTCCTCTGGGAGAGAAGCAAGCCATTTAAATTCAGAGGACAGATCCTCAACACTAGCAAGCTATTTTTAGCTCAAGCTGTAGCTTAATTTGGAATCCAACCAGTTGAGGTCTTGCCTTTTCCTTGGATTGATTTTTTTTTTTTTTTAATGGCAGGAGATATCTATACATATGGAAGAGAAGTTCTCCAAAAGTAGCATTTTAAATGTTCTTGAAGAATATGTATTCTAAAACTGGTTTTAAAAATGTTCACATTAGACCTTTGAAAGTTTTTGTTTATTCATATATTGTTGTTGTTTTTAAATTCATGGTGTATGTCCTTAGAGAAAAAGAAAAAGGCTCTTAATTGGTTTACTCTACCACAGTTCTGGGGGGTGTGCCAATCTGCCCAGCTACCTTGATAGAGGGGCAACACTGCCTTGATGGCAGGTGTCTGGCCTGGGAGGCCTGACCAAAATAAAGATGTGGGGGAGGAGTTTACTGGCTTCTAGGAGAATGTGCTGCTGGTGCTCAGAAGGATGTTGCTGGGCTTAACGGGCAGCCAGACTCTTGTCAGCCATGATGACTTGGCCGCTGTAAGAATTCCTGCTCCTGACTGGCTGTCAGAGTAGCCCAAATTCAAATTCTAATTAATTAAAATTAGACTAAATTAAAAATTAATTTCCTCCATCATGCTAGCCACATTTCAAGGGCACAGCAGCCCCATATAGCCAGTGGGCTATCAGATTGAACAGTGTGGAGCCTTTCCATCATGACAGAAAATTCTATTGGACAGCACTGGTCCAATGACAGAGTAACATTAATCAGTTTGGGGAAAAATGCTGGATAGGGAATCAAGAGACCCAGAATTTGGCCCTATTCCAGCTTCTAACCAACAAATATGTATAATGCTTACTATGTACCGAGTATTTGAAGCTCTTTATAAATATTATTTAATCCCTATAATAACTCTGTTGGATGGTACAATCATCCCCATTTTCCAGATGAGGAGATTGAGGCACAGAGCCATTAAGTTAATGTAGACACTCCTGAGCCAGTAAGTGGTAGAGCCTGGATTGAACCCAGGCATTCTGCATTCAGAGTCTATGGGCTTAACCCCTGCTTAATGCTGCCTTTCTGAACGCCCATGGGATTTTGAGAAATTGCTTCACCTCCCTCATCAAATAAGGAAAGCAGCGTGGGTATCTTCTAAGGTTCTCCCTACTGGCAAATTGTCTGGGATCCACTCACGCAGTTGAGTACCTCCTCTGGTTGGGGAGTATATTAGGTGCTGGATGTGCATTGGCAGACAAAGTACACGTGGTCCCTGCCCTCCGGGGGAAAGAAGCAGACATGAATCCAACACATCATTATGTGGACAACTGCAATGGGGAGCAGGTGTGACAAAGGATTGGCTTTGGGGGCTGAGAGTGCTTACTGAGATGTGACCCAGTCAGAGGCCAGATCTGACTCTGTTGAGCAGGTGGGATGTGAGCACTGCAGCCCACCCGCAGAGAAGGGAGTCTTACCTTGCTGGCCACTGCCACCCAATGAGGTTCAGCTCTGCCCACCATTCCCCCAGGGGGTGTGTTCACCTGGGTCTCTGTGGTTGGTGGACGGGAGTGAGAGGGTAAGAATGGAGGCTGTGGGCAAGCAGGACCACAAAGAAACAAAATTTGCCCTCCCTCAGGGCACTTCTCTCCAGGGTTTGCCCAGATTCGTGTCTCCTGGGCAACCAGTGCATGTGCCTACGTCAGACTTAAAAATGGAACACAGGCTAACATCTGTAATGGGGACCAAAAATAATTTGGGTTTCAGCCTATGCACAGCTCACACACAGGGGATAGTCAAGTTCATGCCTATGTCAGTAATGTCAGTGTGTGCAAACCGACTCAGCCATAGACAGGAAACTTCTGTTAGAGATTCACTTCAGGGCTTCTGATTACCGGGTTTTGCTTCAGAAAGCATACTGATTCTAAACTCCTTAAGTGGACAATGTTGTTAAAGGAAAAAAGTGAAAAAGAAAGGAGCAAACAGGAACCGCCTTCTGAAGAGACTACTTCTCTACCTCTCACTTTTCTACTGTGGGGTACCCCCTGCCCTCCGCCGACCACTTAGGCTTGGGCCTCAGTTTCCTTCTCTTTGGCCAATTAATTCTATTGCATGGCAGTAACCACCTCATCAGTAGCTGGTGCAAATGCAGATGGGAGGTCACAAAAGGTAGCCTGTTCTGGCCTTGAACCTGGATCCTAGGAATAAAGACTGCCTTCTGAGAGTTAATGACCCAGCAGGGGCAGTGGCTCAGGAGAGTGAGTGATCCTACAGAGGCAGCTTAGTACCTATGCTGTTTAGAGCACAAGAATCCTCTTCAAGTAATAGGTGCATGTTGCGTCACTTATGCAGCGATGGATGCCTCAGAAGATCCCGCCTTGACGAGATCAGCCACTGGGATTGCCCAGCTACCTCTGTTCACTCTGGCTTTCTGCTCCCCAAACTACTTTTGCATAATTTGCTCTCCTAAGATCTGTCCACAGATAGAGAATGCAAATATAAATAGCCAGTTTATTTGATAGTTTTACTCCGCCTTCTAAAATAATAGTCATTCTGATTTTACAAATGAACCTCTTTTGGTTAAATCAAGTGCATCCCCCGGGACCTTTTCACCTAAGACATGCTAGGTAATTAAATGACTATATGATGAATTTTGTACACACACACACACACACACACACACACACACGTATCTCAGGTCCTAGATCTGGAATCACTCATTTCTGCAAGGAGCCTTGGCTTCTTGAGTGGGAAATGGTATTTAAAGGCCACAATCTGTGCTGTCATTACATCTAGGCCTTTTCAGTGGTCAGAGCTGTAAAATACGTATTTCTGGAAATTAAAAAAATCACAGGCTCCTACTGATATTTCCAATTCAAATTTAACATTATAAGGGAGATATATATACTACTGTGGGAAATCTTGATTCCTGACAACATTAACATAGTTAACATTTGCTTTATCCTGAAATGTAAAAAACAGTTTCAAAATAATACTAATGTGACTGTTAACAAACTATTCAATGCATGAAGTTCATGCTTTCTTTGCAGCTCTGTTTGTCCCTAGAATACATTCCGCTGACCATATATAGTAAAAATACCGTGTTAATAACTTGAAATCATTATTTTCTCTGTGCAGTTCTAGCACCAAATTGATATGGAGCTAAAAATAATGAAACATGCATTTCATTTTTAAAAACTTACTGGGGATTGCTTTTTCAGTTATCTTTTGGATGTGTAAGATATTGATAAGATACAAACCCTAAGACTGTGTATCTTTGCAGTGTTTATTTTTACGATATTTCTTTTTACAATTATAAGCAGGTAGGTATCTATTTAAACCCAGTCCCCTCACATGATACTGAAGGACGGAGCCTCACATCACTCTGGTTCCTGCCACTCCATGGTAGGTCAGCAGTATCCACACGTGCCCTCATGGCAAGGTGTTTGCCATGGGTCTGTATGCGTGAGAGTACTGTGGTCCTATCAGAAAATGTCTTTAAGCAATCTGATTTAAAAATGGGCAAAGGACTTGAATAGATGTTTTTTCCAAAGAAGACATACAAATGGCCAACAGGCACATGAAAAGATGCTCACCATCAGTCATCATCAAGAAAATGCACATCAAATCCCCAGTGAGTTGTCACCTCACACCCGTCAGACTAGCTACTATCAAAAAGACAAGAAATAACAAGTATTGATGACGATGTGGAGAAAAGGCAACCCTCATGTACTACCCACGGGAAAGCAAAGTGGTGCAGCCACTATGGAAAACAGTATGGAGGTTTCCGAAAAAATGAAAAATAGAGCTATCATATAGTTCAGCGATTCACTTCTGGATATTTATTTGAAGAAAATTAAAACACTGATTTGAAGAAATATATGTACCCTTATGTTCATCGCAGCATTATTTACAATAGCCAAGATATGGAAGCAACTTAAGTGTCCATTGACGGGTAAACAGATTAAAAAAAAAAAAAAAAGGGCGTGGTATATATATACTGTGAAATACTGTTCAGCTATTAAAATGAATGAAATCTTGCCATTTGCAACAACATAAATGGGCCTAAAGGGCATTATGTGAAGTGAAAAAGTCAGACAGGGAAAGACAAATACCATGTGATTTCACTTATATCTGGAATCTAACAAAACAAAACAAGTGAATAGAAATAGACTCATAGATACAGGAAAGAAATTGTTGGTTACCAGAGTCGGGAGAAGATGGGGGTGAGGGGCAAAATAGGTGAAGGGGATTAATAGGTGAAAACTTTTAGTTATAAAATAAATAAGTCATGAGGATACATGAGGATATAACATACAGCATTGGGAATATATAGTCAACAATATTGTTATAACTTTGTGTGGTGACAGATGGTGACTAGACTCATCATGGGGATCCTCTCATAATGTATAAAAATATCAAATCACAATGATGTCCACCTGAAAAAAAAGAGAAAATGCCCATATTTCTCTTTTTCCTTAAGATACTGTCAGTAAAAATTCAATATGTATAAAGTCAAAGCATTGGCCCTTTCCTCAAACTAGCTCTGCCTCCACACTTCCCTGCATCTGTTCTCAGCTCCTAATCACCCAGTATCAAAACTATGGTTAACCTGGACATCTCCATTCTGTTTAGTCATCATCTTCTATCAATCACCAAGACATTTGATATCCACATTTTTTGAGCATCAACCCTATGCCCTGCATGTGATGGATCAGACCTACTGGTGATTCCAAGGAGCTGACATTGTAGTGGGAAGACACAGAGTAACTAATTGATCCCAGTCTAGGAAATGCTATAATTAAAACAGGCAGGAAATGGTTTGGCAGGGCAAAGGGAGTACAGAAATCTCAAACTAAGGAAGACTTCACAGAGGAGGTGATGCCTGAGCTGAGTTTTGAGAGAAAGTGGAAATGGGATTTAATCATAAGAAAGGGATGAAGATGGGAGAAAGAACATTCCGGCAGAGAGAGCTCAGAGGTAAATTAGGATAAGACATGTTCCAAGAACCACAGATTTTTGTCAAAATGTGTGGAGTGTCATAGTTTGGTGGAAGAAGAAAGATAATTAGTGACCTGATGGTGAAGATTTTTGTCCATTCACCATGTTGCAAATTTTGTTGTTTTTATCTGAACTCTCAGTTTAAATTGTATGGTTATATAATCAGAATTACATTTTTAAAAAAATCACCATGGATGCAGGACAGAGAATGAGAACAGAATGAACGAGGGAAAGTCTGAGGGAAGGACTAACATAATAATTCAGGGCAGAAATGATAAGGGCCTAAACTAAGGGCAGTGGTGGAAAAGATGGTGGGAAGTAAACTAACTGGGAGGCATGACGGAGAACTGGTGAGACTTGAAGTGGATGGGGACTCTGGGACACTCTCAGACTTCTGGTTTGGCCACTTTCATGAATAGTGGCCCCACTGACTCAGAATACAACACAAGAGAAGCCACAGATTGGAGGATGGGGAAAAAATCATGAGGGTATCCACATCATTGGAATAACACTATGAAAAACATATTCATCTAACAAATATCTATTAAGCATCTACAACATGAAAGACACCATATTTTCTGGGGTGTGAGGAACAGATTGTAAGATAAGGACAAAGTTGTGCAGGTGTTTATTTAAAAGAGGGACAGGATGAGAGAGGGTGTCCTAAGGAGAAAGGAGACAGAAAAGAACAGAGGGATGAGTGGTACTAGGAATGAGAGTAGGAGCTTGCATTTGAGAAGCATAAAGGAAGTAACTGATCTCGAGGACCCAGACAGTGTGCTGACCTAAAATTGCTTCCATAGGAATGAATGCTGAAGCCCAGGAGAGTTTCAGAGGCTGGGCAGCTGGTTCCTCTCAATTCTGTTTTTATAAAGCTTCTTGCATCTTCCTTTTCCTTCTCATTGCTGTCATCAGAGCTCAGACACTTTCCTCCTATTGCTTTACTTTGTACATTTCTCCTCATTTTTGTTTGTATTTTTCATTTTGCTTGAAAGTATTTTCTATCACTCCAACTCATATTTGATTGGCCAAAGTAAGCAATATGGTCAAGCCTGATGTCAGTAAGTGGTGGAGTATCACCCTCTTACATGGAGAGACAATCACTGGAAACAATAATAAAATCCAACTCAGCTCTAAATTCCAATGATACATGTATTTTGCTCATTCTTGATGTATCATCTTTATGAACTAGCTGGATTTGTAGGACATAATTTTAAATAGCTTCTTTTTTTTCACCATCTGAAAAAATATATGCCGGAATGACATCTCCTTCCCCAGCGATAGCGATTATCTGAAGGAGATCCGGAAGATTTTCTTAACACTGTGAGGTATTAGCACACAGTCTTTGTAACTTAAAAAGCTCAATTTGATCAAAATAAAAACTGTGATTCTGCATTGAGTGTAAAGCTCCTTCTCTCTTCCAGAACTCTCTATTTTTAAGATTTTATTTATTTATTTGACAGAGAGAGAGACAGTGAGAGCAGGAACACAAGCAGGGGGAGTGAGAGAAGGAAACAGGCTTCCTGCAGAGGAGCAAGCCCGATGTGGGGCTCCATGTGGGGCTCAATCCCAGGACCCTGTGATCACGACCTGAGCCGAAGGCAGATGCTTAACCAATTGAGCCACCCAGGTACTCCTCTCTTCCACAACTCTTAATCAGACCCAGGTTTGGACACGTGTAATGAGAGGGTCTGCCTTTCTCTACTTGTTCTACCTCTCCCCCTACCCGTTTAGCTTGACTGGTGTCACAGTGGTATAGAATCTCTGTCCAACAGATGCAGAATTGCTGGCTATTTCTCCCAGGGGATGTTGTGTGGGTTGTTTGAAAACTCCTTGCTAGAGCCACCAGCTGCCCTGCTCTTTGATGTGGGCAAGCATCTTCCTGCCGAACCTGCACCTGCTCCCATAGTGCTTACTTCTGGCTTTACATCCCAGGACTGTTCTTTCTCAGGAGGCCATCTTTTCAGGCAGACAGACCTTCAGAGTGAAGATGCTTTTTAAGACAACTCATGCTGGCTTTCTACTGCCAGGGAACTGCATGTCCGCTCTGGTTCATGGCAATACTCACATTTTTGCTCCACCAAATTCTGAAGGTGCTGGCTCTTCTCACTAATTCTGACCATGCCAGAGTGAGAGCGTATACTCACTGTCATCAGGGGCAGCTCTAGGTAGCCCTTGTCTGTAGACTTTTCGGGTGAAAGTCAGCATTTGGATCCTCCAAACACCTGAGGACACATGGCAAGCTCTCTGAGATGTTCTCCTACTGTTCCTTATCTCAGCAAAGGTGGGGAGGGGATGGAAAGTCTGCAAAGCACAGCACTCCAATAACTGTTTCCAAAAGTGATTCTCACCTCCAATGGTCCTCATCTCATCAATAGACTGGAGGTGGGAGATGGACTTAGACTCACAAAGTGAATTTTACAACCTCCTAGCAGGTCTTAAACGTTAGGTCAGCACCTCCTTTGGCTTACTACTTGGGGCAATAGCCAAAGCTAAGACAAAATGATATCATATATATTCAGAAAGTATATTTTCCACCTGTCACATACGTTATGCCTAAACCGATTAGCATCAGGCCTGAGGGAGAGATGGCAGAAGATGATATATAAAACTCTACCCCTTTCTCATATCTAAGGTAGCTGCATAAGGGAATTTCACCATTTTTTTTTTAAAGTAGAGATTTGTGAAACCTCAGGGAAGACTAGAAAGTTCAGAATCATGATTAATACAAATGAAAGGGATTATAATACCAGAGGGAAGCTTATCTGTTCCCATTTATCCCTGGAAACTGTGATGAAATGGAGGAAAAAAGTACACTTAGAAAGATCTGGGAATTCAGAACTCAGAACCATTCCTCACTTTAATTCAATGTAGCTTTATCTGTTATTAGTCTTAACATGCAAAAGAAAGCAATTTGAAGACCTAAAGTAATATTTCAAATCTTGGCTTCTAGCAAATTAAAAACAGATTGAACATGTTTGGCTTGTGATTCATCCCACAATTGAAAGCCATTGCCCTTTAATTTGATCTTTTGAATGCAACTATAGTAGGTTTGCATCCTTGTATTTGGATAATAAGCCAACCCCCCATGAATGCTGAAGGCTGTGTTTGGGGCTGCTTGCCGGCACTACATAACTCTGAGTGCTATGACATTATGCCTCCAACAGTGTTAATTATAAGGGTCTTAGAATAGAAACACAGAACAGAAAATCAAAGATGTTCTTACTTCACCGTTAGTAAACAAATGGCAGGCCACATATGGCAGAGGCTCTCTTTGTTGGAGGTAACACTACTGAGATATTGACCAGCTATTGAGCCCAGAATACTGTAATGAACTGTGTGGTCGACAATAGGATTTTTCCCAGACATTTTATTATAATAATTTTCAAACATACCAAAAAGTTGATAAAATTGTAACCTCTCACATATTTACCACCTAGATTCTATAATTAACATTTTATTATATTTACTTTATTAGACAGATTATCTAATGATCTCTTAATCTATCCACCAATCCATCTTTTTTTAAAAATGCACTTCAAAATCGTTGTTGACATCAGTCCACTTCACATCTAAATACTTCAGCATGCCTATTATTATTATTTTTTAAAGATTTTATTTATTTATTTGACAGACAGAGATCACAAGTCGACAGAGAGGCAGGCAGAGAGGGGGGGGGGGGGGGGAGCAGGCTCGCCGCTGAGCAGAGAGCCTGATGCAGGGCTCGATCCCAGAACCCTGAGATGATGACCTGAGCCAAAGGCAGAGGCTTTAACCCACTGAGCCACCCAGGTGCCCCAGGTTCAGCATGCCTATTATTAACCAGAGTTCAAAATTTGTTCTCTTGTGTGTGTGTGTGGTAAAATTTACATGTGGCAAAATAGATCTGAAGTGTACCATTTGACAAGTTTTAACAAATCCATACACCTGGAACATGAGTTTTAATCTCCAGTTAAAATGGCTGTATTTTGGGACACCTGGGTGGCTCAGTTAGTTAAGCATCTGCCTTCAGATCAGATCATAATCTCAGGGTCCAGAGATCAAGTCCCATGTCTGGTTCCCTGATCAGTGGGGAGCCGAGCCTGCTTCTCTCCCTGCTTATGATCTCTCTCTCACTGACAAATGAATAAATAAAATCTTTTTTTTAAGATTTTTAAATTAATTTATCTATTTGACAGATGGAGATCACAAGAGAGCAGAGAGGCAGGCAGAAAGAGAGAGAGGGAAGCAGGCTCCCTGCCGAGTAGAGAGCCCAATGCGGGGCTCAATCCCAGGATCCCAGGATCCCAGGATCATGACCTGAGCTGAAGGCAGAGGCCTTAACCCACTGAGCCACCCAGGTGCCCCAATAAATAAAACCTTTTTTTTTTTTTTAAGATTTTATTTATTTATTTGACAGACAGAGATCACAAGTAGGCAGAGAGGCAGGCAGAGAGAGAGAGAGGGAAGCAGACTCCCTGCAGAGCAGAGAGCCCGATGCGGGGCTCGATCCCAGGACCCTGAGATCATGACCTGAGCCAAAGGCAGAGGCTTTAACCCACTGAGCCACTCAGGCGCCCCTAAATAAAACCTTTTAAAAAATTAAAATAAAATGGCTGTATTTTACTCTCAGGACTGTATATTTCATCTTATCAGAAGATTATTGAAGTTCAGGGTTTTTTCCAAAATCTTGAATATCAAAGACCCCCAGAAGGCTAAACTATAGACTACAACCACCCACTCAGTTACTTCTCTCCACTCATTAGACAAATATGCCAGCCAATAGCAGGCTAGAAAACACAGTAAGAACAATGCCATTCCTGACAGCATCCAAAATGCACAAGTTTATAAGAGAAATGTGTGACATAAATAAAGGACACTGTAACTCTTGAAAGATAGAAGGCTTTAATAATACAAAAAATTTTCTTTATCCCTGAGTGGAGATATTAACCATTGTAACACTGTCAGTTCTCCCCAATTTAGTTGATGGGCTTTAGACCATTGAAAGTGAGATATCAGTGGGAATTTCTCTATATAACAAAATGAATATGAAATTTATGACTGAAAAGTTTAAAATAAATAAGTAAATTTTTTTAAGGTACAAACTTCCATTTATAAAGAAAGAAAAGAAAGAGAGAGAGAGGGAAAGAGGAAGGAAGGAAAGCAGGAAGGAAAAAAGGTAGGAGGGAACAAAGGAACTCAAGGGTGATGCCTATTTTTTTTTTTTTTTACCTGAGTTATTTTTGGAAATGTGAAAGACATCTCACTAAATACTCGGAGGGAGAAGGAGGGACTCAGAGGTTCGATTTTCAGCTTTTGATGCTGAATTTTATTTTATTTTATTTTTTTTTTTTAAAGATTTTATTTATTTATTTGACAGAGAGAAATCACAAGCAGGCAGAGAGGCAGGCAGAGAGAGAGAGAGAGGAGGAAGCAGGCTCCCCGCTGAGCAGAGAGCTCGATGCGGGACTCGATCCCAGGACTCTGAGATCATGACCTGAGCCGAAGGCAGCGGCTTAACCACTGAGCCACCCAGGCGCCCTGATGCTGAATTTTAGATGCCCATTATATACCCAAGAGGAAACATGAAGCAGGTAATTGGATGTTTGGGTCTGGAGATCAGAGAAGGGAAGGGGCCCATGTTCAGGCTAGAGTTTTAAGTGTAAGATCAGATCACCTAGGGAGGAACTGTGAAGGAAGAGGAGAAGGGGTCTGAGTACCAAGAGCTTCAGAGACAAACACAGGTACTGTCCAGACGCCCCTTCTGTGAAGGACTTGCAGCCCCACTTTTGGGACAGTGGTCAGCAGGAAGCCTCAGTTGTTGTTAACTCCTTTAGCAGCTTCCTCGGCTGAGAAAGCCACCTCAGCCAAGGTCCCACACTTTCTCAGGCCTCCTAAATCCATGAAAGTACAACCATTTACAAACAATTGTAGGACAACTCTAACAAGTAGTATTTGTTCTAGGCACCCCACTGGGTAGACCACAGCTTTGTCGAGTTTGCACTGAAGTTAACCTTTGTCTGCCCATTTCTGCTTTCTCTTCCTTTCTTTCCTAGATTTTGAACCCTATGATACATCTACATACCAAATTCAGTGTCTGCTTCTAGAGAACTAAACCTAGAACAGAAAAACAAGGGGAGACCAGATAAGAGAGACCTTGGAGCAGGAGAATAACCAAGAAAAAAAGCGGGGGGAGGTTAAAAGCCAAGAAAAGTTCAAATGCTTATTCCATGAAGCCTACTGTATCCGAGATCTCTGGGTGTCCCTCAATATCTGCTCTTCTTTCTCCATTTGATAATTCCCAGCTTTCAGATGAGCAGCTGGCTGTCTAAAATAGAGAGAAAATTTCACAATTTCCCTGAGAGCGAGGTGTCAAGGACACATGGCTGGTTCAGGGAAACTTCCTTATTAAACAAACAAATAAACAAACGAACAAAAAACAAACCAACTGGCAACACCTCTGCCTTTCCCTGCCCCTCCCTCCCTGTTACTTGGAACAGGGATATCTGAGATGGCTACAGCTCCATCCTGGACAGGGACAACAAGGGCAGGACAGCGATGCCAGGACAGAAGGTAACAGTCAATCCAGGATCCAGGGATGGTAGAACCTCTACCCAGCTCTGGAATGCTTCCATCCAGACTTTTATAAAAGCAAAAAAATAATGATTTTTTAAAATCGTTTTGAGTCTGTGTCACTCTTCGGCTAATCTAATCCTAAGTAATATGTCTACCCCAATCCTTTTTTACCCCTTCATCCGCCAGGTTGGGCACTCCCTCTTTCTGGCACTGCTGCTCTTTTTTGTGCCCCTATCACAGCACTTTCTTTTCTTTTTTTCCCCCAAGATTTTATTTATTTATTTGAGAGACAGAGCACAAGCAGTGGGGAGAGGGACAGGGTACCCGCTGAGCAGGGAGGATCAATGCAGGATTTGATCCCAGGATCCTGGGATCATGACCTGGGCTGAAGGCAGGTGCTTAGCCAACTGAGCCACCCACGCGCCCACAGAACTTTCCAGAATGCTACTGTTATGATTTAGGTGTGTTAGTAAATGATGTGGGTTTATTGAAATCTGTAAATGGATTTCAACCTATTGATTTGGTTCTTTATTCTCTTATGTATTATTGTGAATTTAATTTTCTTATCTTTTCAGTTAGATTGCATAGACTGTAAACAGAGGAATCTCTTCTTATCCATCTTTGTAAAATTTCCATTTGGTTCTTTTTTTCTTTTTTTTCTTTTTTTTTTTTTTTTTTGGCTCTTCTTTATATTTTCTATTTCTTTGCTGAGAATTTCCATCTTTCTTTTTGTTTCAAGAGTGTTTATCCTTACTTCTTAGAGCATTTTTATAGCAACTATTTTAAATATCCTATCATAAAATACTGATTATATGTCATTTTGGTATTGGCCCTTAATGACTATCTTTTCCCACCAGAGTTAAGACTGCTTCTTCCAGTGCTGACTAATTCTGTATTGTGTCCTGGACATTTTTAATATTACAGGGTCTGGGGTCTTACTGAAATCTTAGGGAGGGTGCTAGTATTTTTCTTTTAGCAGTAATTGACCTGGTTGTGTTCAGGCTACAAATTTTGACCACATTTCTGGGTGTGAGGCTACCTTCAGTTCAGACAAGGGAATATTGAAGGGGTGAAAATTGGAAAGTCGCTGCCAGTTCAGTGGTTCTTCAAGTTCTGAAATTCTTCTCTAATTCATCTTCTACTACTTGCTTTGTCAGAGTGCTAAAACAGCTACTGCTCTCTCTAGATTCTGTAGTTATATTCAGTGGCTGAAACTAAGTGAATTGTGTTTATCTTACCCAGGACAGAACCTTAATAAGTCATTTAAAAAATGTATGCCCTCAATTTCTACAGAGCTTAACTAGAAGAAGTTATCATAAAAATGGTTCTGAGAATATTTCTGAGGGTCCAGTAAAGTCCTTACGATGTATCTGACACTTTATAGGGTTTTAAATGCTCTGTGCCATAAATAAATAAATAAATACTAAACTAATTAATTAAGTGCTGTGTATAAAGTGGCCCGGAAATGTGGAAAAAACTTAAACCTTGGAATTAAGCAGTCCTCGATGTGAATCTACATCTTGTAGAATGGAAAATGGATTAATATGATGCTCACTGAGATGATTAATGCATATCATATATGTAAATTCCCCAGCATACATAAAATTTTAAAATGAACATTAATTCTACTTCCTTTTAGAATTGAGTATCAAAAAAAGATTGCCTGAAGAAATTTTGGTCCTATGGTAAGAATTATGTAACTTGGATCTTCCTTTATTCTTTGGCTCATCGCAGGCCCAGAGCTAAGTGTAATAAGCAATCAGTATGTTCATTTGTGGATTAGTATATTCACCTTTGTACAACAACACAGCATTTGTTTTCTTTAAAAAAAAAAAAAAATTTTATTTATTTATTTGACAGAGAGACAGAGAGAGCAAGAACACAAGCAGGGGGAGTCGGAGAGGGAGAAGCAGGCTTCCAGCCGGTGCAGGGCTTGATCCCAGGATGCTGGGATCATGACCTGAGCCGAAGGCAGATGCCCAACGACTGAGCCACCCAGGTACCCCTATTTTCCATTTTTTAAATTTCAATATCCAAATTGTATGGTGTGATTTTTATGGTAAAATATTTTAAGCTTTTTGGATGTATATAGAACATAGCCATAAAAAACTTGTTACTTGCCTTTTCGTTATTTTTTAAAAATTTTTTAAAAGATTTTATTTATTTATTTGACACAGAGAGAGAGATCACAATTAGGCAGAGAGGCAGGCAGAGAGTGGGAGAGGGAAGCAGGCTCCCCGCCGAGCAGAGAGCCCGATGCAGGACTCAATCCCAGGACCCTGAGATCATGACCTGAGCCGAAGGCAGCGGCCCAACCCACTGAGCCACCCAGGCACCCCAGTTCCTTGCCTTTTAATTAATTAATTAATTAATTAATTTTTAAAGTTTTTTTTAAAGATT
The DNA here is from genome assembly GCF_022355385.1 of Mustela nigripes. Classification (NCBI taxonomy): domain Eukaryota; kingdom Metazoa; phylum Chordata; class Mammalia; order Carnivora; family Mustelidae; genus Mustela; species Mustela nigripes. The sequence goes on from NC_081558.1 coordinate 117,143,881, forward strand.
TTATTTATTTATTTGACAGAGAGAGATCACAAGTAGGTAGAGAGGCAGGCAGAGAGAGTGAGAGGGAAGCAGGCTCCCCACTGAGCAGAGAGCTCCCTGAGGGACTCAATCCCAGGACCCCGAGATCACCACCCGAGCCAAAGGCAGTGGCTTAACCCACTGAGCCACCCAGGTGCCCCTTTGCCTTGTAATTTAAATGGTATTACTAAAGGTTTTATATCCTTGGGATTCCTGGGTGACTCAGTCCATTAAGTGACTGCTTTCATCTCAGGTCATGATCCCAGGGTTCTGGGCTGGAGCTCTGTGTCAGGCTCCCTACTTAGCGGGCCATCTTCTTCTCCCTCTTTCTCTGCTCCTTCCCCTGCCAGTGCTTTCTTGCTCATCCACTTTGTCTCAAATAAATAAAAATCTAATAAAAATAAAAATAAATGTTTTATATCTCTTAATTGAAAGTTTTCAGTTGTTTCCTTATAAATCACTTTGAATTAAAATATAGCTATTTTAACGTTATGAACACTTCACAGAATAATCACATCTTTTATATTTTATAATTAGAGCTGTCATTTTAAATCTCAAAACCAGTATTGCTCCTCTATGTGACCCATTTTTAAAACATTTCATGTAAGATACTGGTAACACATGAAGAATATTTTTCTCAGCAAATATGAAGTGAGATGCAGTTGTATTATCTCCTTTCCAATGTTATTAGCACATTCATCGCAGTTAACAGTATGCTTTTGTTAAACACTGTAGGAACTGGTTTATCTTCATCTAAAGACATTCAGAATAAGCACATGTTGCATTAAATGACTCTTGTTTTAAATGGGCTTGGTTAGATTTTGAAACAGTGAAGTGTCTCATGCTTCTAATGAAAGCGTTCTCTTTTTTTCTTTCAGATTTTCCTTAGAAGGAGCCATTTTTAAACAGAGTGTTTTCTGATTTCAGACCCAGGGTCTCCAGCCTGATTGATGCCAATATGTTTTTAAAAGAGTGGTTGAATTATGTTGTGAGGCCAGATGTTTAGACAGTTTTGTCTGGCTTTTAATTTTCAGGCTCACCGATCCCAAGGCAACACAACTTCCTCATGATTGATTGGGAGCTCTTTCTGAGGGCTTAGAATTTCCCTAGTAATTCGGTTCATGGCAGGGCAGCAGAATGCTGAGGCACCCACTTTACCGAATTTGAGGCAAAACTTTGCTTTTTAAAATGAGGTCGCCATTTAAACAGAGCAAACAAAACAAAACAAAAACAGGCTCACAAATACGGAGAATAAACTGGTGGTTGTGAGAGGGAAAGGAGTTCGGGGGGGCTGGAAGGAAGAGATGAAGGGGGTTAAGAGGTGCAAAAGAAATAAATGAATGGATGGATAGATGGACGGACGGACAAATGGACGGATGGGTGGGCTGGCCAGCTTCAACCTGTTCGGATCTCTTTTGGACTTAAATGTGCATGTAATTTGCCATCAAGTAAAAAAGGAACAAAACCTTTCCTATGTAATAGAGAATTCTTGAAATTCAGTTAGAATCCTAGGACAGCTTATTGACTTATTGCAGGAGATGTCAGGAATCTACTTCTTTTCTTTCATATTTTCTTACCCTTTGGCTGAAAAATATAAATACTCTTCAACTTTAGGCAAAGATTAATGACTGTAGCTGGGAATTGGAAAAGCTAGATTAATAGCTCTTCAAATCAGGGCGCCTGAGTGGCTCAGTGGGTTAAGCCTCTGCCTTCCGCTTGGATCATGATCTCAGGGTCCTGGGATTGAGCCCCACATCAGGCTCTCTGCTCGGTGGGGAGTTTGGTTCTCCCTCTCTCTCTGCCTGCCTCTCTGCCTACTTGTGATCTCTCTCTGTGTCAAATAAATAAATAAAATCTTTAAAAAAATAAAAAATAAAAGCTCCTCAAATTAATATCACAATTTTAAGATGGAGAACAATGCAAAATAAACAGGGAAAGTTCACAAAATAGGGGATTTATTAAGTACATATGTGGGGTTTTTTAAAGATTTTATTTATTTGACAGAGAGATAGCGAGAGAGGGAACACAAGCAGGGGGAGTGGGAGACGGAGAGGGAGACTTTTTGCTGAGCCGGAGCTCGATGTGGGGGCTTGATCCCAGGACTCTGGGATCACAACATGAGCCGAAGGCAGACACTTAATGACTAAGCCACCCAGGGGCCCCAATATGTGATTATTTTAAATTATTCAACAGAAGAATGGTTGAAGAATATTCACGGTTAGTAGAAAGAAGAGGGTTACAGAGGACACCTGGGTGGCTCAGTTGGTGAAGCATCTGCTTTCGGCTCAGGTCATCATCTTGGGGTCCTGGGATCGAGTCCTGCATCAGGTTCCCTGCTCCACGGTCGGGGGGATGGTCTGCTTCTCCCCCTCCTCTGTCCCTCTCCTCCACTCATGCTCTCTCTCTCTCAAATAAATAAATAAAATCTCAAAAGGAAAAAAAAAAAAAGAAGAAGAAGAAGAAAAAGAGGGGGTTACAGAACCCACATCCCAAACCAGCCTCACTCTGACCTGGTGGGCCCTGCGTTCACACTGGGTTTGCAGTTCCTAGACCTGAAATACTGCCTTCCAGAAGAGCCTTCTCACCAACGATTCCTTTTCTTCCCTTATTTGCTTCAAGTTTCAGCTTTAACATTACTTCTTGACCTCTGGGACTAGGTTGGACATTGTTTGCTCTAGGCACTACTAGTTGGCCGCTAAAACAATAGTGGGAGGTAGGCAGGTTAGGTAGTTATTAACCTCATCTAGAGACGAGACGGAGGAGGACACTGAGGCCCAGAGCAATTCGATGATTTACCCGAGATCACACAACTCCTAGAGTGAGTGATACAACTTGATGAAACATCTTCTGAGGCTACTACAGCAAGTCTTTGAAATTAGCCAAATGGTTCTTCTCATTAACAATACTTCCCAAAGAAGGACCTTGAAACTTCTAAAAAGAAACAAATCTAAGGGGAGTCTTGTAAAAAATATTTTATTTATTTATCAGAGAGACAGAGATGACGAGCAGGGGGTGGAGGGGGAGGAGAGGGGTAGAGGGAGAAGCAGACTCCCTGCCGAGCAGGGAGCCCAGTGGGGCCTCAATCCCAGGACCCTAAGATCATGACTTGAGCTGAAGGCAGATGGTTAACTGACTGACCCACCCAGGTGCCCCTAAGGGGATTATTGTAGTGTGAATCACCAGTTTATATTTGGGTTAGGAGCAAAATAATGGTATCATAACTGTATAACTGAAATACTAGTTTCCCAAATTGTTGGGATAAGAGGAAGGGATTTAAGAGTAAGTGAGTGAGTGAATGAATGAGTAACTATAGTTAATTCATTAACATTGAACTCTTGGCCAACAGCACTCTAATCATGTCTGAATGAAACTTACCTAATACACACGTAAGACACACCATAGCCTTCTCACGCTAGGAACACCTCAGCGTGATGCTTGAGGGCCATTTTAAACAGAGAAAGCACCAACAAAAAAGTACAAAATTGAAAAACAAAACAAAACATGGCACTAAATAGACCACAAAAGGGACACTGAGGTACGATGTGAGAGCTGAAGCAGTGAGTGTCACTTTGCTTGACCTCAGCTGGGAATGGGCACGTCAGACTACTCACATTTGTTGCTGCTCTGTGCATGTCCTCAAATGACCATGAAGGCGGGGTGAGTATTGATTCTGGAAATCCAAATAAATTTTAATGAGCAGGGCAATTTGCAGATATGGAGCCTACAAATAACGAGGATTGACTTTTTATCTAGCAGAAAGCAAATGATTCCTATCCAGTGGAACAGAACCCTGTAGGTTATGATATATGGTCCTGCCAGAGTCAATTTTATACTTAAGACAGAAATCAATTAGATTACCTATATAAATCTAGTTTCTCAACTGCCCTTCGAACCGGTTTTAATATCCTACTGGTTCCCTCACTAGTTAACAAGTTAAATAGGGGAGCCTGGATGGCTCAGTCAGTTAGGCGACTGACTCTTGGTTGCGGTTCAGGTCATGATCTCATTGGTCTTTGAGTAGCAGCCCCAAATGCAGCTCTGTGTTCAGTGCGAGTCGCTGCTTGATTCTCTCCCTCCAGCACCCCCCCTCACTCACACATGCGCTTTCTCTAAAATAAATAAATAAATCTAAAAAAAAACCAAGTTAAATAAAATTTTTGATATTGGTTAATTTTTTAATTTATTTGAGGTTTTTTTTCTTACAATTTGAAAATTGTACTCTCTCCATTTCCAAAAACGAAAACACTGAGAAAATATACCCATAACTACTAAATGAGGAGATGAACTACAAGAGTTCTAAGGTCCTTGCTTTCAGGTCTGAATTCTGCAATTTTAAGAGACTGAAAGGCTTCCGAAAGGAACAGGTAAGGGATAAGTTATTACTATTTATAATTTTCTCAATCCCGACTTTTTACTTCCTATTTCTATTTTAAATTTTCATTTTATATATCTTTTGTTGTCAGCCAGACAATTCTGGAATTAGAAGGGAAAACATATTCTTCTTTTTTGTGGAAGGAAGCAGAATGTACACAGGAAAATAGCAAATAAAGGAAAATGTTAGATTTTCATTTGGAGAGAAAGAGAATGAGCCATTACTTTCCTGCAGGCAGAACTATGTCTATGACTTCTCCTATATGGGGACATCATGGTTTTATTATCATGAACCGGGGGTGACCTTGAAAGATAACTGGTTAATGGGTGGTAACAATCCGTGAAGCCTCAGCTTTTCATTTCAGGTCAGGTCATGATCTCAGGATCGTGAGACCCAGCCTGTATCAGGCTCTTCATTCAGCATGGAACATGGAGACTGCTTATGGTTCTCTCTCTTCCTCTGCTCCTCCCTCCCACCCCAACTCACACTCTCTCTCTTGCTGAAAAAAAAGTAAAAAAATAGGTAACTGGCTCACTAGCTGATTATCACTAGAAAAAGAGCTTCAGAACAACACCTTCTTATACTTGACATGATAAAAAATAGAAACCAAAAAGGCTCACCATTTTTTAGGGTGAAGAAGGTAGGATGCCTTATATCTCAGGACTAACTTCACACACTGAGGCCAGAAAAATCAAATCCCAGATTATATTTTTTTTTTAAAGATTTTATTTATTTACTTGACAGAGAGAGATCACAAGTAGGCAGAGAGGCAGGCAGAGAGAGGGGGAAGCAGGCTCCCCACTGAACAGAGGGCCTGATGCAGGGCTCGATCCCAGAACCCCAGGATCATAACCCGAGCAGAAGGCAGAGGCTTTAACTCACTGAGCCACCCAGGCTCCCCTATACTTTTTTTTTTTTTTTAAGATTTTATTTGTCAGAAAGAGCACAAGCAAGGGGAATGGCAGGCAGAGGGAGAAGCAGGTTCCCCATTGAGCAAGGAGCCTGATGCCAGAGTTACCCCAGGATTTTGGGATCATGATGGGAGCCCAGGCATATGCTTAACGACTGAGCCACCCAGGTGCCCCTAAGATATTATTGACTGATTGATTTGTCAGAGAGAGAGAGAGAGAGATTGATTGAGAGAGAGATGTTTAACTGACTGAGTCACTCGGGCATCTCGAAACTTGACCTTTTAAAGAAGCAACTAATGAAAGTAAGTTCGTTTTATCCTATGTTGAACAAATTAGGTTGTGATTGAAACTATGCATGAAGTCTTAGAATGAAACGAGTCTTGGCTTTGTTTTGGAGCAGCTGATGGAAGAAAATATACTCAATACTTGCAAGCATGATTAAAAAGATGATTCATCCAGGGGCTCCTGGGTGGCTCAGTGGGTTAAAGCCTCTGCCTTTGGTTTAGGTCATGATCCCAGGGTGTTTGGATCAAGGCCCGCATTGGGCTCGCTGTTCAGCAGGGAGTCTGCCTACTTGTGATCTCTGTCAAATAAATAAATAAAATCTTAAAAAAAGAAAGATGGTTCATCATTTTATGAATTAAAGCATTCTTTTAAAAAAGCCTACTGTGCTGCTTCTCCCTCTACCTCTGCCTGAGGGTCTGCCTACTTGTGGTCTATCTCTATCACTCTGTTAAATAAATAAAATCTTTAAAAATAATAATAATAAAAATGCCTACTGTAGGGGCGCCTGGGTGGCTCAGTGGGTTAAGCCACTGCCTTCGGCTCAGGTCATGATCTCAGGGTCCTGGGATCGAGTCCCGCATCGGGCTCTCTGATCAGCAGGGAGCCTGCTTCCCTCTCTCTCTCTCTGCCTGCCTCTCCGTCTACTTGTGATTTCTCTCTGTCAAATAAATAAATGAATAAATAAAATCTTTAAAAAAAATGCCTACTGTGTTATGATTCTCATCTCATTTCTTTAATTAGCAAGTTTAATCTTCTTAAACTTTGTCAGATCCTCATTATCAAGAACACTAGCTATCTGAAAAATTAGAGGGAACAAGGTAATAATCTTTATTTCTCAGGACTAGTTTTACAAAAAACAGACCTCATGTAATTCTGCCATCTTTTACCAGGACTTTTACAACTTCAGTTTTCAGTTTGCATTGTGTTCCCATTATTTTAGCAGAAGGTTCCCATATCTAAAAATCAGGTAGAGATGACTGACCAAGTTGTAAATGCCATGGGTAAGGAAAGGCCATAGTGTTAACCATGTGGGAGTTTGCGCAGTCATTTCATTAGTGAATATTTTCATGAAATAGTAAGTTGTGCTTCTTTACACTGTATCTTATCTGTGTGGACAATAAACACAAGCCCTACTGTAGTTGATGACAGTATCTAGTTGTGGGTGGGGATGCACAGCCTATGAGATAAGAGCTAAGCAGAAGACAAATTGTTTCCCAGGCTCCTCCTAGAGGAAGCGGAGACCTTGGTAATGACTTGCTGATAATGGAGAGAAGGAAAAATAAAGACAATGAGAGTGAAAGAGAAACAGCCTATGAGAAGGTGCCCAGAGCTAAGGCCCTGAAAATTGTTATTGCTGTTATGACAGGAAAACAGAATATCTGAGCTCAGCTCCAGGCGTATTCAATACCTTGAAGCCACTAGTTTCCACTGGGGACACTTAGGGTTCTTTTTTGAAATGAAGGGTTGGGCTGCATGATCCTTAGGATTTCTTATGGTTCTAAATTCTATGATTCTATGACCTGGAAATATGCAATATTTCTAAGGGATGCTCTAGCACATCCTGATATTTTCTATGTCAGAAGAGATAGTAGCTGAGGGTTTTTTTTCCCTAGTATGTATTCATACATTTGGCACTTAACTGTTTCTTCTACCCTTTTTTTTTTTTTTAAGATTTTATTTATTTTCTTGACAGAGAGAATGAGAGAGCACGCAAATAGTGGGGAGAAAGAGGGAGAAGAAGACTCCCCACCAAGCAGGGAGCCTGACGCCAGGCTCAGTCCCAGGACCCCAGGATCATGACCAGAGCTGAAGACAGACACCCAACCATCTGAGCCACCCAGGTGCCCCTGTTTCTTCTACCCTTTTTTCAAGATTTTATTTATTTATTTGAGAAAGAGAGAGAGAGAGGCAGAATGAGAGAGGAGAAGGTCAGAGGGAGAAGCAGACTCCCCATAGAGCTAGGAGCCCAATGTAGGACTTGAACCTGGGACTCCAGGATCATGACCCGAGCCGAAGGCAGTTGCTTAACCAACTGAGCCATCCAGGCGGCCCAGTTTCTTCTACTTTTAATTGAACTAATTAGTTAGCCCACAGGTTGCCTTTATGCGGATTAGAAAATGTTCCTCCATTAGCCCGGAAAAAGTAACAGGAATTTTTTTTTTTTTTTCAACATAGGCACGCCTTCCATTGGCTGTCAAAGACAAATTATACCTCTCCTAGGCTCTTCACCTGAAAAGTGTGGCCCTACGGTCAATAATCTCACTTTATTTTCTCCCAAATACCTTTTCAAGATCTACGTGCAGTGAACATAAAACAATTAAGAGGTCTGAATAGGTTTGGGAGACAAACACAAGTGTTAGACAGGAAATCGGGTGAGTTGGGTACTTGGATACGTGTGTTGAGAGAAGAGAGTTCCAACCATTTAAAAATAAGTGGACACCAGGGATCGTGGAGAATCATTTGCTTGAGTCTAAAATTGAAGTGTATCTTCGTATCCTGTAAATTGACAGTGTTATTGTATATATGCAACTTTATTATCATTTTAAAGATTTCTTGATTCCTAGAAACATACAAATTACCAGGAATGAATCATGAAGAAACAGAAATTCTGTGCAGATTGATGACTAGTAAGCAGGTTGAATCAATCATCCAAAACCTCCTAACAAATAAAAGTCCAGGACCAGGTGGCTTCACTGTTGAATTTTACCAAACATTTAAAGAAGAATACAGTCTTTCTCAAACTCTTAAAAAAAAACAAAAACCAGTTTCCTGAATTATGTAAGTATGTGAATTAAATGTTTATAATTTCTACAGCAGAAACAAGAGCTAACACTTCTTGAGTGCCTACTATGGACCAAGCAGATAAACTGAAGAACAGAAAGTCGCCCAGGGCCCACAGCTCATCAGGGACACAGCCACGATGTAAATCCCAGCAGTGTAACCCCAAGCGTCTCCTTTGTACGGTGCTGATTTTACCATCTGCAATTTGGCAAGAGAAACAGTCAGATTTGGTCTTTTTGTTTCATTTTAATATCATAATCAAGCAGATGTCATCAAAGAGTGTTATTTTTTTTTTCAGTCCTCAATGTGCTGAAACCTCAGCACATTAAAAATTAGAGAAGTTTATGTCAATCAAGAGGCTCTTTTCTGCCCTCTCTCTCCTCCTCCTTCCGCGAGCTAAGAGGAGCAGAGGAATTTCCAGAACCTGGTCATTCTGTACAAAGGCGGACACCCAGCACAAATGTGCTCGTGAACTGAAACTGCAACTAAGTGGTTACATTTACAAATCCATAGGAGAGAAGAAAGGATACAGTATAGCAGTCTGAGATTTCTTTTCAAGCCTGGGACTCAAAGGTCAACCATGGGTAATTAGGGAAAAATTATTACCCTGTTTTCAAAACAGAGAAACCAAAGGGACTGGATTTGCCTTTACAACTTAAAACACAGCTGCTCAGCATGACTCTCATTCTGGTAGAATAAAGAAATTAAATCCAACAAATAATTTTGTGTTTAAAAGTTGCTTGGAGAAGAAATTGGGTTGGTTAAGGGCACAACAGAGCTCTCTGTATTATCTTTGTAATTTCCTGTAAGTCTATAATTTTTCCAAAATAAAATTTTTTTAAGTTCCTTCAGTATGGGTAATGAATTTTTAACCTTGGAAAGAATTACTGTTACATTCTTTTTTTTTTTTTTTTAAAGATTTTATTTATTTATCAGAGAGATAGAGGGGGAGAGAGCGAGCACAGGCAGACAGAATGGCAGGCAGAGGCAGAGGGAGAAGCAGGCTCCCTGCTGAGCAAGGAGCCTGATGTGGGACTCGATTCCAGGACGCTGGAATCATGACCTGAGCCGAAGGCAGCTGCTTAACCAACTGAGCCACCCAGGTGTCCCTACTGTTACATTCTTGAATTGAGCAAAAGAATAGGGAAAGTCAGACCTTTGTCATTTTCAATGACTATATTTGTGTCTGTCCATGGAGGGTCCCCTCTTCCAAATTGGAGGCAGCAAGTAGAAAAAATTGATAGAATGTTTGATCAAAAAACATGCTCCTTCCTTTCCAACTCAATACTTGAAATCAGAAGCAGTATTCAAGGAAGAAAAACTATATATTTTGCTTTTATTTAAATTTTTTCCCTAATGATAGAAATAATACATGTTGAGGGGCACTTGGATGGCTCAGTTAGTTAAGCCTCTGCCTTTGGCTCAGGTCATGATCCTGGGACCCTGGGATGGGCTCCCTGCTTAGCAGGGAACCTGCTTCTTCCTCTCCCTCTGCCTGCTCCTCCCCCTGCTTGTGCACTCTCTCGCTCAACTAAATAAATAAATAAATGATCTTTTAAAAAAAAGGAGAAATAATACATGTTAACTACAAAAATATGACAAAGAATGAAAGTCATAAATAAGTTAATTGACATTTCTCACAATTTAAAAATGAGTAATACTATTGATATTTTGATGTATCTTTTCATTTTTTTTCTACTAGTAAATAGTTTGGTTTTTTTGTTTGTTTGGTTTTTTGTTTTTTTAATTTATTTGACAGAGAGTAATCACAAGTAGGCAGAGAGGCAGGTGGGGAGGGGCCGGGGAAGCAGGCTCTCCACTGAGCAGAGAGCGGAATGCGGGGCTCAGTCCCAGGACCCTGAGACCATGACCCCAGCCAAAGGCAGAGACCCAACCCATTGATCCACCCAGGCACCCCATAAATAGTTTTAAATACAATTTGGGTCATACTCCATTTTTATTTACTTTTGCACTTGGTATAAAATTTGGCATATTATGAACTTTTCCCAAATCAAAAATAAGATTTTGTTGGCTGCATATTATTCTAATATTCGGCTACATCATAATCTAGTTCATCATTTCATTATTATGTTGAATATTTAAGTTACTTAAAATTTTTCATGAATATAAATAATGGCACAAAATTTTTCAGTCATCAATCTTTCTGTGCATCTTTGATTGTGTATTTTACATGAATTCTTAGAATTGGTACCATTGGGTCAAAGAGTTTTAGTGTTTCCATACTGCCAAATTCTCCTGCAAAAAGGCTATACTAACAAATACCCAACTGAACTTGAAATTCTGCAAGCGATGGCCTCTCCCTTTGATTTTCTCAAAGTCTATTTTACCTGTCCAAATCACAGCTTTTTCAAGAGACTAATACTAGGTCACCCTAAGGTCAGCTATACTGACTAGGAAAGAACTTTTTTTTTTTTAAGATTTTATTTATTTATTTGACAGAGAGATAGTAGAGAGCTGGAACACAAGTAGGGGGAGTGGGAGAGGGAGAAGTAGGGGGCTTCATCTCAGGACCCTGGGATCATGACCTGAGCTGAAAGCAGGTGATTAATGACCGCGCCATCCAGGCACCACAGGAACTTCTAATTCTATGCTGCCATTCCTCAGCCTCAGTATAGTGCAAGCGGAAAAGATGCCATCACTTCCAGAACATTCTTGCAACCATATTATATTAGTATGTGGTTCCATTTCTCAAACCCATGTTAGTCCAAATTATTCCTGGATGCTCAAGAATCTCAAGTAACTAAGATAGGTGAAAAGGGAGAGGAAAAAAATTATTTCCCAATGTTAAAGATCTTAGAATCCTCATGGAAAGGACTTTATTTATCAGGGCTTCTCTAACTTTAGTGTACCTAAGAAATACCTGGGATCTTTCTTTTAATTAAGGTACAGTTGACATATATTACATTAGTTTCTGGTGTACAACATAATTATTCAATATTTGTATATAGTGTGAAATGATCACCACAATAAGTCTAGTTACCATCCATCACCATACGTAGAGAATTTTTTCTTGTGATGAGAACTTTTAAGATCTATTCTCTTAAAAACTTTCAAATATGCAACAGAATGTTATTGACTTTAGTTATCACGATGTACATTATATCTGCATCATTTATTTTATAACTAGAAGTTTGTGTTTTCACTCATTTCACCAACCCCTACCCCCCATCTCTGCCAATTTGCTCTATCTGTGAACTTGGTTTGTTTGTTTGTCTCTAAAGATTCTACATATAAGTAAGATTATAAAGTATTTGTCTTTCTCTTTCTGACTTATTTCACTTAGCATAAGGCCCTCAAGTTCCATTCATGCTGTTGCACCTGGCAAGATCTCACTCTTTTTTATGGCTGAATAATATTCTATTGTGTATATACATCACATCTTCCTTATCCGTTCATCTTCGATTCCACTTTGGGCTCCCTGATCAGTGGGGAGCCTGCTTCTCCCTGTGCCTGTCACTCTCCCTTGTTTGTGCTTGCGCACTCTCTCTCCCTCTGACAAATAAATAAATAAAATCTTAAAAAAAAAAAAAAGGAAATTGTCCTTGAAAAATATGAAAAATTTCCTCTGTTTTGAAAGACAAAATAGCTAATCTCTTACCATATGCTGGATAACACTATTTCTTTTCATTGTCTTATTTCTGAAAGATAGTACAAGATGGACAGATTCAGGGAGAAGTGAGCTTGACTTCTATTTGGTTTCCAGTAGCTTTGTTGCTTTAAATTAATACATGCATTGCTCCCTGACTCAGTGAATGCACTATCCACTAAATAAAACTCCTTCAAGAAACTGGAAAATAAAGGCGCCGGGCGCTGAGTCGGTTAAGGGTCTGCCTTAGGCTCAGATCACGATCTCAGGGTCTGAGATCGAGCCCCACATCAATCTCTCTGCTCAGTGAGGAGTCTGCTTCTCCCTCTTCTTCTGCTGTTCCTCCTGCTTGTGCTCTCTTGCTTGCATGCTCTCTCAAATAAATGAATAAAATCTAACAAAAAAAAAAAAGAAAAAAAAACCTATTCTTCTGCTCTTTTCTCAAACACCTTTAACTCATCATTTTTCTGCAAACCTCAGACTTTCAGAAAAAAACTTTCTCTTTTCATTCATTGACCTCTGTTCACTCTATTTCATCTTGAGCACTTTTTTTTTTTTTTTTTTTTTTTTGTATATACAAGTGGGATTGGTCTAGGTAGAAGGGATCTTCTTTTTACTTACAATGACTTGCAGAAGAGAGGGGAAGTAAGTCAATTACTTTTACATAGATTTTTTTTTTAAAAAGCTCAGAAAGATAAGTTATTTGTCAAAGTCACACAGCTCATAAGTGAGAGGCACTATGTGAACTTATAGAGTTTTCTTTCTTTTTTTTTTTTTTTTTTAAGATTTTATTTATTTTTACTTCAGAGAGAGAGCACAGGCAGGGGGAAGAAGAAAGGGAAAAGCAGTCTCCCTGCTGAGCGAGGAGTCTAATGCAGGGTTTTATCCCAGTACCCTGGGATTATGACCTGCGCCAGAGGTAGATGCTCCACCAACTGAGCCCCCAGACCAAGAGTTTTATAATCTCATGTATAGCTTCATGTTCTCTCACGCATGCCATGCTTACTCTCAAATCAGAGAGATAAAAGAAGCACACAGATGATTACAATTTAAGCCAAAGTGAATAGTAGTGATGTAAGTACACAAGAGTGGTATAAATCAGGTCCTGAAAAGATCAGAAACAGGGAAAGATTTTTTTTTTTTTTTCAATTGGTAGGATCAAGTGTGGCTCTGTGGATGTGTCTCTGTGTGAGGTGAGGCACTCTAGTTGGTGAGAAAGCACGAGAAAAATGGGAAATCCCAGGACTTCTCAGAAGTAGAAAGAGCCAAGTTTCAATGGAAAATACCACAGAGATAAAAGCTGGAAAGGACAGGTTTGGGCCAGATAATGGAAGATTACACATACCAGGTGAAGCAGAAGTGCATAATTCAGTTAACAACCCGAAATTGTTGTAGATTCTTTTTTTTTTTTTTAAAGATTTTATTTATTTATTTGTAAGAGAGAGAGAGAGTGAGAGCAAGCACAGGCAGACAGAGTGGAAGGCAGAGTCAGAGGGAGAAGCAGGCTCCCCGCGGAGCAAGGAGCCCGATGTGGGACTCGATCCCAGGACCCTGGGATCATGACCTGAGCCGAAGGCAGCTGCTCAACCAACTGAGCCACCCAGGCGTCCCATTGTTGTAGATTCTTATCCAAGAAGTCACTTAAGCAGAGCTGAGCTTTAGGAAAATAAATTTAGTTGTATATTGGATGGATTGGGGCAGTAAATGTCAGAAGCTCTCTTTGGTGCCATGAAGGAGCCAAAGGTGGTTCAGACTTGGTTTCTATATTAGGACTCTTCTTACACAATCACTTACTACACAATTACACAAATAACTTCAATAAGAGGCAGAACTTAATAACTGTCATTGAAATGTGCAAAATGACATGGTAGTTGTAGGTTGAGGATGAAGAGGATCTGGAAAGCTACTACATTTTTAGTTGGTCTAGGATAGATGTTTTGACAATCATTGTCAATGAGGATAAAAAAAGAACAGGTCTGATTTCATGGAAAACATTTCAATCAGGGGCATTTGCTTATTTATTTTTAAGATGTTATTTATTTATTTATGTGACAGAGAGAGAGCACAAGTTGCAGAGAGGGAGGCAGAGAGGGGAGAAGCAGGCTCCTACTGAGCAGAGGGCTGGATGCAGAGCTTGACCCCAGGACTCTGGGATCATGACCTGAGCTGAAAGCAGACAGAGGCTTAACCCACTGAGCCACCCAGGCACCTCACAATCAGGGACATTTAAACTTCTTTGAAATTTGTATTTCAGCTCACATGTGGACCCAAACAATTAGCACACCATCTCAAACCAAACAGTTTCTTCCAAATACTAATACTCAAAGTCATTTAAAAAAAATTATATATTATTTAGGTATGCAAAAAAGCAAAGTTAAGAGTTTGGTGTTTAACATAAAAAAGAACAAATCTACAGTAAGTTTTATTTTTGGAGCTACTGCTTTATCAACTAGACCAAGATGAAACAGTTACTCATTAGATGACAAGGTTCTTTTTTTCTCCTTAAATTCATTTCTGAGTTAATACAAATCTGACTCATTGTCACCAAAGAGGAACCTTCTTGCAGAGACGCGTGCAGCTGCCCCACAGTCAGTCTCTACAGAAGATATACTTACCTTCAAGTAAAGCTAATAATGTAAAGGCCGGTTAATTGAATTCTGGGTTTGATGATAACGAAGTCAGATTTTTTAAATTAATAAGTTGGACTAGAATTTTCTTTGAAAAAATGAGATTTTTAAAAATGAGGCAATCAATCGTGTTACTTGGGAAGATGCAAGTTCCAAAACACTGACTCATGTGCAATGAGAAAGTCCACGAAATTCTCAGAAAGCAAGACAGAGCAGTATAGTGTAGTGAGCAATAATGCCACTTTGCAGAAAAGGTAGGATTAATGTCATTCTTATTCAAAGCTTTTAAGCTGGGAAATCTATCTGACAGAAGGGATAAGAGCTCAAGTTTATTTCAGTTGAAGCAAAACAGGAAGAGCAATAAGTAGCTAATCCTGATAAGGGAGAGCCAAAAAGGAGCAGCAAAGAAGTTGATGTTCCCAAATCAAAAGAATTTCTGACGTCTCTGGGGTTCGGTAAGTGTTGGGGCAAGTTGGATGAGGGTGCAGTGGCTCAATTCTCCACCTGCCAGGTTTTTATGTACGTGCTACAACTGAAGAGAGAGAAAAACTTCTGAGGTATTCATTAGCAAGAGGTTTTGCCCTGATTTATCTAGAAGGAAATAGAACATTCAAAGTGAAACCTAAGTGAAAGCAGTTGTGTTACTGCTCGGAGGGTAGGCTCCTAAAAGCAAGGACAGAACACAACCACATATTAAGTAAGCCAGGAAGTTCTGGCTCCATTATGGGAGCCCCACCATTTATTGGATGCTTGATTGGCTGTAGGAGGGTCTTAGAGGCATTGCAGAAGGAGGGGCATGTTTAGGAGCTAATTTGTATACCATCTGTTTAAACCTTTTGTTCTAGATTGCACAGTTACCGGGTAGCTTTTTTTTTTTAATAATTTTTTTTTTAACATATAAGGGGCCACAGTAGCTTTAAGGGCTGTTGGAGTTGGGGCTGAGGGAGGCAAAAAAGCATGCCCAACCCCTGATAACCTTTGGCAAGATTTTGCTCTCTCTGAGCCTCCTTTGCATCATGAGAGTAGATATATCTCCTCATAAATCAGTTGTCAATAGTCATTGAGGTAGATAATGTGAAATCTAGTCTCCTGAATACCCAATAAATATAAACCTAAAATATATCAAAGGGGAAATACTGTATTATGACATCTGTTCCAAAGACAGTTGTTTTGGTTAAGAAAAGTCTTAACCCTGCCTTGTTCCTAAAGCATTTTAGACATGTATTCTCAATATTTTGTTCCAGTGGTTGATTCCCCTCTGCCCCCCAATATGTACTTTAAAAGGAGAAAAGCAGTTTTGTTTAAACCATCAATACCCTGCTAATATTCTGGCTCAAATCAAAGGGCTGGGCTTTCCCCTTTCTGTTTTTAAGAGCCCTTAAAAACAGGTGATGATATCATTCCCATTAGTACACTTAGCACAGGCTATGAGAATAGAAGCTGGCTTCTGCCCTGTGGTTTTCTCCCATGCTTGGTCTCTGAGGAGAGTGAATTGCTCCAGAAGCCCTTATCAATCTCTGTCATTAAGATGGCAAAGTGTTAGAGCAGCCCTCTTGCCCCTCCCCACATGACGTTATGAACCAAAATGACATCAAAAAGACATGTAAGCTGCGAAGGTAGCTCATATGTGACCGCAGATGAAGGAAAAGTATAAAAACTGTTCCAAGCCCTAGAACTTGTGCTTTACTTCCACCCTAGCTTGACTTCCTCACCTGTCAGGAGAAGACTCCACTTCCTATAAATACTAATGTTGAATCAAGCATTTTGTTAGCCTGATTCAATTCATTCCTAAATAGCTACGAAGATATCTTTTCTTTTTTATTTTTATTTGAATTCAATTAATTAACATATAGTGTGTAAGGGCCTACTTAGCCAGAGCGACTCCATCTTGATTAAATAGCCATTTTGTCATTTGTGCAGTAAACTTAAACTGACCCTGCCCCCCCCTCCTTAAGGAACTTACTTAGAAGCAAGTCTGGGAAACTAGTAAAATTTGGTCGACCAGTCCCTGATAACAGAGGCTAAATACAAGGACAGGTCAGGTCAGGTGGAGATAACAGAGCCCAGAATACAAGGACGAGTCAGGCCAGGTAGAGACATCCAATCAGTAAAGCACACATACTATCTCCCTACCCACCAAGGAATGTAAACCCCGCCTTTTGGGCACCAAACTAGAGCGCCAATTCTGATCAGAGTGACAAGCTAGTTCAAACAGCTGCTATAGGGTAAACTGTAATTCAATTGGCTACCTGCGTGTGACCTAACATGACTATGCAACTTTCTCTGTGCGTTACAGTCTCATTGGCCAGGCTCAATTACATGGCCTTTGCTCTATAAAAGCTAGTCTGTGAGTCTGGGGGGGTTGCTCTCCCCTAAGAGACAGCCGCGGCTGGTTGGTTTGATTCTCGGTGCTGGTGCAAATTAAAGCTTTGCTTGACCTTCGCTTTGTATCAGTCTTGCTCCTTTGATCACGGACCCTATCATAGTGTATTACTAGTTTCAGAGGTAGAGTTCAGTGATTCATCAGTTGCTTATAATACCCAGTGTTCATTACATCATGTGCCCTCCTTAATGTCTATCACCCAGTTACTGCATCCCCCACCCTTCCCTCTCCAGCAACCGTTTGTTTCCTATGGTTAAGAGTCTCTTATGGTTTATCTCCCTCTCTGATTTCATCTCATTTTATTTTTCCTCCTTCCTCTATGATCCTCTGTTTTGTTTTCTAAATTCCACATATGAGTGATATCATCTGATAATTGTCCTTCTCTGATTGAGCATAATACCCTCTAGTTCCATCCACATTGCAAATATTAAAATTTCATTATTTTTGATGGCTGAGTAGTATTCCATCGTGTGTGTGTGTGTGTGTGTGTGTGCGCATGTACACATACCACATCTTCTTTATTCACTCATCTGTTGATGGACATCTGCATTCCTTCCATAGTTTGGCTATTGTGGACATTGATCCTATTAACATTGGGGTGCACGTGCCCCTTCAAATCACTACATTTGTATCTTTGGGGTAAATACCCAGTAGTGGAATTTCTGGGTCTTAGGCAGCTCTATTTTTAATGTTTTGAGGAACCTCCAAGCTGTTTTCCAGAGTGGCTGCACCAGCTTGCATTCCCACCAAGAGTGCAGGAGGGTTCCCCTTTCTCCACATCCTTGCCAGCATTTGTTGTTTCCTGACGTGCTAATTTAGCCATTCTGACCAGAGTGAGGTAGTATCTCACTGTGGTTTTCATTTGTATTTCCATGATGCTGAGTGATGTTGAGCATTTTCTCATGTGTCTGATGGGCATTTATATGTCTTCTTTGAGAAATGTCTATTCATGTCTTCTGCCCATTTCTCAAATGGATTATTAGTTCTTTAGGTGGTGAGTTAGTAAGTTCTTTATAGAGTTTAGGTACTAGCCCTTGATCTAATATGTTATTTGCCCTTGATCTAATATGTTATATCTTCTCCCATTCTGTCGGCTGACTTTTGGTTTTGTCAACTGTACTTTGCTCTACATAGTTTTGTTTTGTTTTTTAATCTAGATGAAGCTCTAATGGTTCATTTTTGCCTGTGTTTCTCTTGCCTTTGGAGATGTGTCTAGAAAGTTGCTGAGGCTGAGGTCACAGAGGTTGCTGCCTCTGTTCTCCTCTAGGATTTTGATGGATTCCTGTCTCAAATTTTGAGTCTATTTTTGTGTATGGTGTAAGGAAATGGTTCAGTTTCATTCTTCTGCTTGTGGCTCCAGTTTTCCCAATAACATTTGTTGAAGAGCCTGTCTTTTTTCCATTGGATATTCTTTCTGCTTTGTTGGAGATTAGTTGACCATAGAGTTGAGGGTCCATTTCTGGGTTCTCTATTCTGTCCCATTGATCTATGTGTCTATTTTAGGCCAGTACCATACTGTCTTGATGATTACAGCTTTATAATAGAGCTTGAAGTCTGGGATTTTGATGCCACCAGTTTTGGTTTACTTTTTCAACATTCTTTTGGCTATTTGGGGTCTTTTCTGGTTCCATACAAATTTTAGGATTATTTGTTCCAGCTCTGTGAAAAAAGTTGATGGTATTTTGATAGGGATTGCATTGAATGTATAGATTACTCTAGGCAGCATAGACATTTTAACAATATTTGTTCTTCCAATCCATGAGCATGGAATATTTTTCCATTTCCTTGTGTCTTCCTCAATTTCTTTCATGAACGTTCTATAGTTCTGAGTACAGATCCCTTGCCTCTTTGGTTAGGTTTATTCCTAGGTATCTGATGGTATTGGGTGCTAACTCCTTAATTTCTCTTTCTTTCATCTCACTATTAGAGTATAGAAATGTAACTGATTTCTGTGCATTTATTTTATATCTTGCCACTTTGCTGAATTCCTATATGAGTTCTAGCAATTTTGAGGGGGAGTCTTTTGGGTTTTTCACATAGAGTACTATGTCATCTGCAAAGAGTGAGAGTTTGACTTCCTTTTTGCCCATTCAGATGCTTTTTATTTCTTTTTGTTGTCTGATTGCTGAGGCTAAGACTTCTTTTTTTTTTTTTTTTTTTTTTTAAGATTTTTTTTATTTATTTTACAGAGAGAGATCACAAGTAGGCAGAGAGGCAGGCAGAGAGAGAGAGAGGAGGAAGCAGGCTCCTGCTGAGCAGAGAGCCCGATGCGGGACTCGATCCCAGGACCCTGAGATCATGACCTGAGCCGAAGGCAGCGGCTTAACCCACTGAGCCACCCAGGCGCCCGAGGCTAAGACTTCTAATACTATGTTGAGCAGTAGTGGTGATAGTGGACATCACTGCTAAAGATAGCTTTTCATGGGGCGCCTGGGTGGCTCAGTGGGTTAAAGCCTCTGCCTTCGGCTCAGGTCATGATCCCAGGGTCCTGGGATTGAGCCCCGTATCGGGCTCTCTGCTCAGCGGGGAGCCTGCTTCCTTCTCTCTCTCTCTGCCTGCCTCTCTGCCTGCTTGTAATCTCTGCCTGTCAAATAAATAAATAAATAATCTTTAAAAAAAAAACAAAAAAAGATAGCTTTTCATTGCGAACTCATTAAATACTTACAAATGAATGAATGATGCTCCCAGTGACTTATTCTCAGTGCTCTAATTCATTCCTTCATTCCTTGATCAGACATTGATGGGTACCTACCACGTGCAGGTGCTGTGCTAAAGCCATAGACACAGTGATAAGATAGGAGTCCTCCAGCAATGAGATTTTGGCCTAAAATAGTCATGGAATTATAAACTTCTAGATCATACAAAAGAATATATTATGCCCTAGATGCTGTAATTATTAGCATAATAATTATACAAGGAGGAAGGTATGAAAATGTAACTTGAATACATCATACACTTGACCTGAACTGAGTTATCATCAACTATCATTAACTATTAACTATCATTAATAATTTCACTTGATTTCTTTAGAATTTGCATGGGCTGGTGGAAGCAGGATTTGCGTATTTGGTCCACTTAGAGAAGATGGATAAAGAAGCTGGAACTCATAAATCTGTTTTCGGCAGAGCAAGATCAAAGTCATCCCTTAATCTTAGAGATTTGTTCTAAAGAACTGGCTCATTAATATTTGTTTTGAGTGATGTTTCTACCACCAAATAAAAATGTTTAAAGCAATAATTAGTTTATATATCTCCTTTTCCTTGTCTTTTTTTTTTTTTTTTTTTTTTAACCTCCTAAGCAAAGTATGAATTCCAGGCAAAAATGACTTGGTATCAGACCAAAGAAATGTTTCCAACAGAAAATTATTAATGTTATTAAATTATTCTTTTTCAGCTTCCATTGTTAAAGGGAAATGACATATTGATGACAGTTATCAGAACTCTTCATGCTTTATCGGAAAGTTACTTGAAAAATTACCATATCATTAAACTCAAATCTCAAAAATGTTTCAAAAATCTCTCTAAGAGCTTCTAATACAGACATAATATCATTACTACATACTTACTCTTGGTCTTCTAGTATTCAGACATTGGTTAAAGGGATAATGAGTTTGGGGAAGAAAATGTCCTGAGGCAAATGCAGCATCAGGGAAGAGAGATTAACCTTATATCTCAGTTTCTCTCCCCTCTCCAAGGGAGGGATACTAACAGAATAACTTGGAAAGTTGTTGGTCTTTATAAGCAAAGGAGACCCATTCCCCAGCTGGATACCTGCCCAGTCCTGGATTTGCTGAGCTGTCCTGGAGGGTCCTCTAAAAGCCTGGGAGACTGTCTGAGAGAGATTGCTTCGCATTGCATAGTGGTCGTCCAGGCACAGAAGTGCCAGGACAGTCCTTTTATAATTCTTGGGTCTTGAAGGATACAAAAGGAAAAATGGAAGAGCCAGTTTCGGGAACAGCACTGAGAAAGATAAAAAAGGTGAAGAACCCGCTGTCCGAAGAGTGAAAGGGCTGAGTGGAGTGAAAAATAGAGCAAAGTAGTAAAAGCTGGGCCTGGAGAGTTAGGCTGGAGCCAGATTAAGTAAGGCCTTTCATGCCAGGGCAAGGAAGATATATTCAATTCGGTAAATAATTGGAAACCATTGTATGTTCTTTGAGCCAAAGAGGGATCTAATCAGTGCTGTGTTTCAGGAAAATTAATTTGACAGAAATGCATGGAATGGATCTAGGCAGGAAAAGGCAGGAGATAACATGCATGTGTGATGCTGAAGAAGATTCCAAAATAAAGCACTGTTATGAGATACCACTATACACTTAGTTGAGTGGCAAAATATTTAAAAATACAAAACTGACAATATCAAGTGCTGGCAAGGACTCAATAGCATCTGGAACTTCCATACATTGCTGGTGAGTATGAAAAATAAACCATCCACTCAGGAAAATGATTTTGCAATTTCTCATAAGGTTAAACATACACTAACCATGTAACCCAACAATCCCACTCGTGGTATCTACCCTAAAGAAATGAAAACATATGTTAATATAAAAACCTGTACATGAGAAACACCTGGGTGGCTCACCGGTTAAGCATCTGACTTTGGTTCAGGTCATGATCTCAGGGTCCTGGGACTGAGTCCTGAATTGGGCTCCTTGCTCAGTGAGGAGTTTGCCTCTCCCTCTGCCTCTGCCTGCTGCTCCCCCTGCTAGTGCTCTCTCTCCCTCTCTCTGACAAATAAATAAATAAAATATTTAAAAATAAAAAACTAAAATAAAATAAATAAAAACCTGTACATGAGTGTTTATGGAAACTATTAATAATTATGAATTATGAATCCTCAAACTGGAAAGCATCCCAAATATCCTTGAGTAGGTGAACAAACTCTAACTTTCATACCACGCTATTGAGCAACAAGAGGGAACAAGACATTATGGTGAATGAAAGAGGTCAGTCTTAAAAGTTTTACTTACATAATATTCTTGAAAAAACAAAGCTATAGGGATGGAGGACAGATCAGTGATTGCTGGGGGTTAGGGGAGGAAGGTGAGCTAGAACAGTAACAGGAACAACAACAATAGTAATGGGATAGCATGAGGAAGTTCTTTGGGGGTGATGAAACTATTTTGTACACTGATTGTAGAGGTGGTTACATGAATCTGTACTTGTGTCTAAAATCACAGAACCATATATGAAGAGAAAGAGGTCGATTTTACAGTATGTTAATTTTAAAAATTAAAATTAAAAAAAGGAAGCAAAGTCAAACAAACAGATTAACAAGGAAAGCAAGATATTTTCCTTTGTTTGAAATATCTATTGGCTAGAGCACATTAGCATAAATAAGCAAAGTCAATGTTAAATGCAAGGAAGGAATGGAAAAGCAGATTCTTAGATTGTGAGTTTCATAGATTAATTCAAGGTTAGCAAATATGCTTGTTTGTGGCAGACTGTATTTCCCAAAATGGCTACAACATTACAGCCTATGCTGCTACTCCTCCATCAAGAGGTCTGTGTTCCTACCACTTGAATTTGAGATAGCATACACCCAGAGAGTATGGTGAAAGCTGCAGTATGTGCTTCCTAAGGCTAAGTCATAAAAACGCTATGCACTTCCTTCTTGTTCCCTTAGAACACCTGCTCTTAGAATCCAGTTAGTGTATTGTGAGGACTTCCAAGTAGTCTGTGGAAAGGCTTACGTGAAGAGGAACAGAGGTCTTTGTCCACCGCCCTGGCTCACCTTCCAACCAACAGCCAGCACCAACCTGGCAACCCCATACGAGCCACCTTGAAAGTAAAATCAAACTAGGTGAACTGCCCAGAGCTTAAGAGGGTGTCAGCCAATCCTGCCTAAATTGGCTCCTCATGATCAAAGTAAATGTTTGTTGTTGCTCTAATCCACTAAGTTTTGGGGTGGCATCTGACACAGCAATAGAGAGCTAACAGAGTGTCTGTACTCGTCAGCACCAACAGATGAGACCTTCCCAGCATTCCTGGGTTGGGATGAGTTTGGAGGAAGAGAATACACGACTGATGAGTGAGGTTGTACACTGGGCATAGTGCTGAGTGCTGGCATCACTGCTATTTGTCCGTCCCGTCAGATCCAGCACTCTCGTTTTATATTTGAATAAGAGACAGAGTGCAGGTGGGTTGTGATCTGCCAAAGATCACACAGATATTTCATACCAGAGCCAAAAACTCAGAACCAAGTCTTCTGATCTGCAGTTTAGTGTTCTTTTCACTCGGCCTGTCTTTTTCCAGTGACAGATTCCAGGGACCTGAGCCACAGGATATGGTGTAATAAATTCATGCCAGGTGCTTCTCCTTCCCCTTCTCATGCCTATGACAGACATCGTTAGTTAAGTACAGTGCTCTCCTAAGGTCACTGATGAGCATGGAGATTACAGACCCAGACTGTCATTATAAAATCTGAGTAGAACAATGCAAGAGCTATAATTTATTTGTATCAGGAGTGTCAGAAGAATACAACAAAGGCAATCTCAAAACATAAGCTATAAAATGGTTTAATATGGAAGTGCATTGTGCATGAGAAAATTGGAAAGTATTTAGACATAACCATTTGGGGGCAAGGATGTCTGAAGTGACACATAAGTTTTTTAAAGAATTGACTGAGGAATCACTTCCTACATCCTTGAGGAAATCTGTTGTAGATTCTATTAGACTATTTCAATTTTATATTTTATTTTATTTATTTTTTTTAAGATTTTATTTCTTTATTTGTCAGAGAGAGAGCAAGAGCGAGCACAGGCAGACAGAGTGGAAGGCAGAGTCAGAGGGAGAAGCAGGCTCCCTGCGGAGCAAGGAGCCCGATGTGGGACTCGATCCCAGGACGCTGGGATCATGACCTGAGCCGAAGGCAGCTGCTTAACCAACTGAGCCACCCAGCTGTCCCTCCATTTTATATTTTAAAACTTATTTTGTGGGGTGTCTGGGTGGCTCAGTCAGTCAAGCATCCAACTCTTGATTTCGGCTCAGGTCATGATCTCAGGGGCATGGGATGGAGCCCCACGTTGGACTGCATGCTCAGCAGGGAGTCTGCTTGGGATTCCCTCTCTTCCTTCTTCCCTGCCCCCACTCTAAAATAAATAAATAAATCTTTAAAAAAAAAACATCTTATTTTGTTGTTGGAAGAAAAGCTATTACTTTAGTTCTATAAAATGTATTATATATATAAAATTTGGCCTCATCCTGAATACAATAGACTTGGAATGCATACAACACATTCAATAGAGCAGTACTGGTGTATGGTACAATTTGATGGTTCTGTTCTTCTTAATGCACTTGTCATTCAGAGCAAAGTAGGCTTAGAAAAAAATATATGATTTCTAGGGTATCATTTAAAAGCAGAGGTTATAAAGCCAGGGCACTCTGAATTTTAGGGTATATCCCTGAGAACCAGATTCTCAGATACATTCAACACCGGACTGAGAGCAGAACTTCTTTGAACTTGATCGTAGGAGAAAACACCCTACAGAAGCAACTGCAACCAAATTCCCAGAAAAATAATGATCACTCTCTCCCTTTCTATGACTCTGAGCGGGGCATGGGAGTAGAGTTAGGTACGAAGGTTATTTGAGTAAACCAAAGTGGCCAAGTTCCTTCCTTAATTCATCTGTTCATCAAGTACCTACTGTGTGCAAGGTCTGCTCTTACACACTACTTGGAACACAAGGATGAAACAGGGGTTTTATCTTCAGAAGTTCTTTATCGCAGATCCCATCCTCCTCTTTTAATAGAGTAAGATGTCAGAACAAGAGCCTAATAAGTTAGAAATCTAAGTATCAGCGAGTGGTACCCAAACACAAGAACACTGAGTTCAAGCATTAGAAGCAGGATACATCCCTGCAATTGTCTACACAAATCAGCAGGTTTCAAAATGGTAATCCAACCCTTTCCATCCCTCCCTCCCTCTCTCTCTCTTTTCGTTCTTTCTTTCTTTTCCCCACCCCCCCCCCATTTTCTTTTGGCATGGATTACATCATCATTTGCAATATTACTAATTGCTGGATCACTTAGATGCATTACTAGGCTCTTAGGAAATTATTTCTGGTAATGAAATTCTTTTCATCAGATCGACTTTCAGATTTGCAATATAGGCTTGTCCTCTAACAAGTAAGTGTTCTTTTCAGAAAAATATGCGGCAGATGTGGCAAAACAGAAATATAATATTCTTGGAAGTGGGCTAGTTTGGATAACAATTAAACTTTCATATTTGGACTTTATTCTTCTAGTAATTTGTCTGTAGCAAATTTTCACCAAGGTTGAAGTCATCATTTTGTGCAACTTATTCTTAAATCTTCAAACAAAGATCAGTAAATTCTTGTTATATCTTTTCAGATTTTTGTAGTAAGAAGTTGTTGATTTATATTTCCCTCATTCTTTTCTGGAATAGAATATCTCAATAATTTCAACCAGGTTTTCCCAAATATTAGCAACTTGTTATTCAATGAATAAACTTAACCCGATTACTTCTCAAAGGCCTTTAACATCTGTTGAAGTTCCAGGGCACAAGGACAAGACAGAAAATATCTAAAGAAAGTGGGCTCTGAAGTCAATCCAATATAGGTTCCATGTAAGCTCTGCCATTCCCTGTGTGACTTCAGGTAAATTAATCTCACTCAGTCTCGGTTTCCTTATTTATAAAATGGGGATAAAGTGTACATTGTAAAGTCATCATGAGAACTAAGCACAATATAATAAAGCAGAGCGCCTGGTGTATAATCAGAGTTCCTTAAGGAATAATTTCCTTCTGCTTCCTTTTTAAAATGATGGTGCTAAAGCTCGGGATTTAATCATTAAAACAATCAGTGACAGATGCAAACCATTCAAGTTTCAATCAACTTTCCTGACACTTTGGTATGTAGAATATTTGACATTTCTCCTTTCTTCTTCATGGAAGAAGCACCCCCACATCAGGGAAATGAAAAAATTGGGGGAAAAACACCTATAATCTCATCATCCTAGCACTACAACAGTTTCCATTTTTGTCATGGTCTGGCTTTTATACAAAAAGTCCACATGTTCTGCACAGTCGCAAACAGACTGGGCTTCGCATGGCATCATCTCTTTCAATGTACTAATAGATTTATTCCAGGTGATAGTGGGAAGCAGCTGAAGAGCAAGAAATGCAAAGCTGCGGAGGTGTTCAAGTTCTCTCACATCGTTCAAACCTTTCTCCTTCACAGAAACTCCACAAAGAGCTCCTCTGCTGTGTTCGTTACCCAGGGCGGTTTCTTTAAATTGTTTGACGTCAGAGAAGGAATGCTATAGCAACAGTCGGTCAAACTGGAATTAACTCAGAAGAAAGATGGGGGTGGGGAGAGGAAAACTGCTCCCCGGCGGTACTGACTTCAGAGGAAGCAAACTGGGTAGTTGCATTCATTTTCTGACATTTTAAACATTACAAAGAAGAAGAAAGAAAGGAAAAGAAAAGAAAAAGAAAAGGGAAAAAAACAAACAAAACAAAAAACCTCGGTTGAGATGCATATGATGTTTAACCCCTGCAGAGATGAGCGACTCGCCAGGATCATGTGAAAGGCCTGGTTTCACCAGTAACAACTTCCAAGTATTGGTCATTTATTTAGAGGCAGGCTCTGGGCAAACGGCATCTCATTTGATATGTTAGCACGTTTAGGAGGTAGGGATCATCCCTCTTTGGCCTGTGACCAAGCTGAGCCCCTGAGACGTACGCAGGCACCCGACCAGCTGGGATTCCAATGCAGTTTAGTGTGACTCTGGGCTCCAGTTTACTTTCTTAAACGTAGAATTCCAGGCTGTTAAACCTAAACAGAACGGGGTCTTCTACCTCAGCCCCCCATCCTGCCCACGAGCAAACTGAGGGTTCTGCGGTGCCAGGAAGGAAACCGGCCACACCACTTGGACGCTCAGAAGTGTGCTCTTGCGTCCAGGCGCCACAACGACAAGAAAACGAAACTGCCTGGGAATTAATGCTTTTCTTCTTCTTCTAGCAGGAAACGAGACAGAAAATAGGAAGCAGAAGCTGCGCGCGACGCCCGCCGCCGCCTTCTCCCCCTGTCCCCCTGCTCGGGCGACGCGCGCTCCAGGGTGCGCGCGCGCCCGCGCCGCGTCCCCGTCGGGCCCGCGCGCCTCGTGCCTCGCGCCTCGCGCCTCGAGCCACGTCCCCGCCCCGGCCCCGGCGCGCCGCGGAGTTGGCTGCTGGGCGGCGCGGGCCTGGGTGTGGCCGGCGGATCTCGGTGGCGCTCGTCGCGGCGGTGCGCTTCGCTCTGCACGCCGGCTCCGCGCCCGAGGAGCTGCTGAGCTCCCCGCGGACTCAGGCAGCGGCCGGTCGACGCGGACCTGAGTCCCTCCAGGTAGGCGGCGATCGCACGCGCCGCGGCTCGTCGGAGCGCCCCGCGGGGGGGATCCCGGGCTTCCCGCAGGGGGCGTGGGGCGCCTCGGGGCCGCCCCGCCAGAACCCCACCCGGGGGTAGAGTGGGGCTGGCGGGGTCGGCGAGTCGGGTGGCGGAGCCTGCCAGGGAGGGACGGGACGGGCGCGCCTTGGTCGCGCTGCGCTCCCGCTCGGGGGTCAGCCGCTCGGCCGCCGCCTCGGGCACTTCCTGGGCGGCTCGGACTGCTCGCTCTGGGAAGCGAGGGGGCGGCCTGTAGTCCCTCGGCCTCCACACCCCCAGGTCGGTCCCTACGCCCCGAGGCCTCCCGGAGGGACTCAGAGCGCGAGCTGGTGGTTGCCCCGAAAATAGCGGTTAGTCGGGACTGCCCAGAAGGGTTATTGGGTGGAGAGCTCTGGGAAAGCTCATAAAAGTTTTCCGCTGAGTGCTAAAAATGAGTCTAGCGGTTTCTTGTTAAATTTGTTTTGGAAATGGTTGTGTCCAGTATTGGGGGTGGGTGGGTGGGTAATGGATTATGAATTCTTGTATATTCTGTACATGATAAAATGTTTTTCCTTTTCTTTCCACATTCTTTCTCTGCTTCAAAACACTGCTTCAAAAATGATTGCCTTCTACTTTGGTATTTATTGCCATACGGTAAGGGAAGACTGAGTTTCCAAAAGTTTAAAAACAGACTTTCATTTGTTTATAGAAACGATGCTTTGTTATTTTGCATCTCTCTCTCGGTCTCTGTCTCTCTTCCCTTTTCTCCCACTCCTTCCTTTTCTCTTCTGGTAGAGGATGTGGATGCATCTTTTTCTCTTTTGGCCACTGGCAGAATAGCTCGGCGTGTAGATTAGCACCCTGCTGGGAAGTTTTCTTAAGACATTTGAGATTTAATTGTTGATGAGAACGCTCTATTTTCATTCCTTTTTAATGTTGCAAACTGAGATTGTGACTCTGGAGTAGAGCTTCTAGAACTTACAGCACACACTGCTTATTTAAGATGAAATTAAAGTCTTTTCTAGTTGTGGAGGAAAAGGATGGTTTGGATACATAAAATTGTATGCTTTGAGTTTCTTTGCCATTATACATTTTAAGACTCGTTCGTGTGGGACTTAGGGTTATTACCGATCTGTGGCTCTGAAAGTTTATTGTGTATTTCAGTATTTGGCTCAAGATCATTTCAAGATTTTCCGTATTGTAGATGAATCTGAAACCGAAATAGAAGCTTTTAAAATACTGTTTTATTGAACGTGGTTAACTGTCTTGTGTATACACATTTGTAAAATTATAAAATTGGTTAATATGGCTTGCAGTACATTCAGGTGCATGTCTGTGAGCCATCAGCGTTGTTTACGAGGCTATTCTTGAGTCATTGGTCTTTGTTAACTTGTAGAATTTCTTCTTTTGTAATTTTCCCCGGCTTTGTTGAGATATAATTGGCACATAACATGGCATAAGTTTAAAGCATACAACCTGATGATTTGATATTTATATACATTGAATAATGATGACCACAGTAAGATTAGTTAACACGCTGATCACCTGTGTGTGCCAGTGGCCGTATTTAGCCACTGTCAAGTATAGAATACAGTGTTGTTAACAGTAGTAACCATGCTGTACCTTATATCCCCAGAGTGTCCTCTCTCGTAACTGGAGGTTTGTGCCATTTGATCAGCATCTCCCTAGAATTGTTTCTTTTAAGCCATTGGTGCTTTAGTATGTCAGCACATATTTTTACACTTTAAAAATAGATTCTGGGACATTATGAAAATTGAGAATTAGAACAAAGTATCGGACATTTTTTTGCCCTTACCAAGTACTGCCTGAGATGATGTAAGTTCTGGGAGTTTTTCCGGGGGGGGGGGGTTACTAAAGTACACTTTGTTACTAATTCTTTACCTTGCTGACTGGCTTAACCTGTATTTGTTCTAGGAACTAATTATTAGACATTTGTTCTGGGCCGGGGGTGATGCTGTACATTATTCTATTTATATCTTACATGGACTTGGCAAAGTAGGCATTATCCAGTTCTACAGGTGAGGAAACTGTACTCCTGAATTCTTAAATGACTTGCCTGTGGTTCAGTTCACTCAATTTGGGATTCAAGTCCAGACCTCTCTGAACCTGGAGTCCACCTTCTTGCTTCAGTGCCACAGTGATTTCTTGCCAGGACATGAGGAATGACCCTCAGTTACTCGTTAGCACATTTGTAGACTTTCCAAGACATGCCAGAGATGTGGATTTGTTTTTCCAGTGTGATTGTTACCATGTGGCTGTGTTAATTGTACACAGATCCTTGAGTCAGCCATTCTCTCACCTCTCTGTTTCTGGTTCAACGCCTGGCTCAGAGTTCAAGACCTCCCTCTGCCCAGGGCAGATTTTCTCCTGTTGACATTAATGGGTAGTGAAAACTTGATTATCCTTCCAAAATAATGATCCCATTTTAATGTGGGTTTTCTAGAGCTATACATACAACTATTTTGGAAGGTTATGAACAATATGGCAGTCTCTTTTTGAATATGAGAACCCTCTGATATTCCTCAAATTAAACCAGAAGATATTTCTTTTGAAGAATTTATTTACTGACAGAGAGAGAGAGCACGAGCGCATGTCTGCGCACAAGCATGGGGAGCTGTAGGTAGAGGGAGATGGAGAAGCAAATTACCTCCTGAGCAAGGAGCCCAAAGCCATACTCTCTCCCAGGAACCTGACCTGTGTGGAAGGCAGAGGCTTAACCAACTGAGCCACCCAGAAGCTCCTTTGTCTCCCATCTTAAAATTCTTTTCTTGATCTACTGTTCTGCCCTGTGTCTCCGGCTCCACATTGAGAAAGCATTTTTTTTTTTTTTGAGAAAATGTAATTTTTTTGATAGAATAAAAATAAATGCAGGAGAGGATAACCAGAAACTAGTAAGTTACTTACAGGAGGTGGGTAGGAACTTAGTAGAAGGCATAGTGGAGGGAATGACACTGCTGTGACTATATCTTTTTGTATAGTTTTGGAAACTTGTTTATGTTTTATATGTTCAAAAATAAAATTAACAAGGCTGAAATAAAAAACGTCCAAAATTGAATACAAACAGCAACAAAGGAACCAACTATGTTTCAATGAATAACATGAACTCTCTGAAGAAAAGAAAAATCCAAGTAAGTTTTTAATACAGTACTTTGACTATCTTCCTTAAATCTAAAGATAGAAAGGATTACAAAAATAAGAAATCTTGACCCCTGTGTGGTAGATATATAGTAACTCTTGAACTATTTTGTATGTGTCATAGAAATAAGCAAATGAGTAAATTCATTGATATTTTTTGAGGTAGAGTTTTTACTGTGGGAAAAGAAATAAAGATGAAATGGAAGAAGGCAGTGAAGCATCTCTGGTGTTTGATTGAATTTAGAGTAACATTTTCTAGCTCTGTCTGATGGAAAGGTCTAGAAGCAATGATACCCTAGTAGCAGTAAGCACAAATAGTGCCCAGGTCTAAATGGCTGACTCCAGGGCTGGGGCAGAAATAGCAGAAGATTAGCCTAGAATACAGGGTAAGGAAGTATTCCCCAAAATGGTGGTGGTACTTCAAAAAGACATAGGAACTAGTTTGAACAGCCAAATCTGGGAAAATTTGAGCCTCAAAATGAATAATGGTAATAATGGGTTATAACCCATTGAATAAAGTAAGAATCCACAAGTTCATAATAAGTAAAGGAAAAGGAGAAAGCATTCTCAAGTAGACTGTCAATAAAAATGTAGAAGGAGTAAT